>NW_024081549.1:0-240181 GCF_003009895.1 Hyaena hyaena | reverse complement strand
CCCCCACACACCCCTCACCTCCCTCCTGCTCCCCACACACCCCTCTTAAGAATAAAGTCCCTCAGACTGGCCCTTTGAGGGGATGGTGTGCCTGGGAAGCAGGACAGTGGAGAGCATGTGAGGAACAGTGACTTTTTCTCCTCAAGTTGTGCTTCCCTCCAACGAATCTTCTAGAGGGAAGAGATAAGGGGGACAGGGGTGGGTGAGAAGGCCGCTGTGGAAGCAGTTGCAAAGATGAATGACCTATGAGCTCATTGGGGTTAGTAATGGGTTTTCTCACTGGGCTCTGGATTTTTCTCACACACGGGCCTCTCTGTGGATTCCGGCCGCGGCTCGGGAGTCAGAGCAGCCCTGGCTCCAGCGAAAGCACACACACAGCAGGCCCTGTGGTCTGGGTTTGGTCTGAATGTCGCCCGAGTTCCACAGGCCAGAAGGTTTGACTGGAGGGAGCACGTGGTTTGGGAGACTGAACTGTGTAGTGTTACTTTTGCTTTTTCTTGACTTAGGTTCTTCCTCGGAGCAAAAGGAGGAGGCAACTGGGGAGGCGTGATGTGGGTGGTGGCGGGGCGCCCTGTCCTCTCGGATGCTGTAGTGGCAGCCATGTCTTGTCTTCCGCAGGTACGCGCTGTGAGGATGAGCCTTTCCCTCCTCTCTGTGCCTCCGGTATCCTTGGGTCCGGGTGAGGGGGAACAGAGGGTGGGAGCCCCTCTTTTCCTTTTCCCCGCAGGTTGTAGGTTCCGGGCAGGAGCAAGTGGTCTCCATTGTGTCCCCGAAAATGGCCGCCCCCCTTCCCACCTTAAGGGACCTCATGTTAGGAGTGCCTTGCCCGCCTCTGGCACTTCTTTGGTTTCCTCCTAGGAAAGCCCAGCAGGGCAGAGGAGCTCACGGAAATTTCCAGCAGCTTGAAGGAAGAGACCTAAGGTGTCTGCTGGCAATGCCTGTGTGCTTGGAATGTGTCTCCCCAGAGATCCCCACCCCTCAGGCACTTGAGCAATGGAGGCCGAGTATGGGGTGAACAGGGAGGGCTCAGTGGCCAGAGGGGTGACATCTGCATCTGTGACAGCTGGCTCTGGCCCGCCTCCCGGGACGCACAGGTACCTGTGAAGTGGCAGAGCCATCAGCTACTGACTTTCAGTCCTGAGTCAGGTGACGGCCCTGACAGATCAGTCCCTCACAGTGAGGGATCGTTGGAGGAGCCCTGATGGGAGGCAAGGACTTTGCTTCACAGATGACAGTTCAGAGACCCGAAGAAATAGTTTCAGAGACTTTATGAGCGGCTTCTAAAAATAAGTTTCCACTATTGGTTTTGTCTCCACACATTTTTTTAAATTTTTTTATTTATTTATTTTTTTGTTTGTTTTATTTATTTCTAGGAGAGAGAGAGACAGCGTGAACAGGGGAGGGTCAGAGAGAGAGGGAGTCAACAGACTGAAACAGGCTCCAGGCTCCGAGCTGGCAGTCAGCACAGAGCCCGATGCGGGGCTCGAACCCACGAACCGCGAGATCATGACCTAAGCGAAAGTCGGACGCTTAACCGACTAAGCCACCCAGGCGCCCCTCCGCACATATTTTTTTAAATGAAAATCTCCCAAGTCTGCAGCAAAGTGGAGAGGATTTTGGAGGGGACACACGTTGCCTACTACTTGGGTGAAGTAGCATCTTGAGACACTTGCTTTATCAAATATGTAACCATCTGGTTGTTCAGCTAGCCATCCATCGGCCCATCTTATTTTCTGATGTGGTTAAAAAAAATACTTGCCCCGATCGCTTCTGCATCATGAGTTCAGTGTTTGTTTTTGCATGGTTTCGTAGGTAAAATGCACATTCAGTGAAACGCACAAATCTGAGGTGTGGAGTGCAGTATTTTCTACCATTTTGTCAGATGTCACAAAGCCCAGATTCTGGTTCTTGCTGCAGAATGTCTTCGAAAAAAAATTTTTTTTAAGTTTATTCATCTTTGAGAGACACAGAGGGACGGAGCGTGAGCAGGGGAGGGGTAGAGAGAGAGGGAGACACAGAATCCAAAGCAGGCTCCAGGCTCTGAGCTGTCAGCACAGAGCCCGATGCGGGGCTCGAACCGTGAGACCGTGTGACCTGAGCTTAAGGTGGACACTTAACTGACTGAGCCCCACCCCCCAGGCACCCCAGGACACACTGTCCAGAAGGAGTGTACCGTTTACTTGGGCAGAGAGGATGGAGTTATGTGCTGGGTCGTGAAGAATCAGGATATTTAGTGTAGGAAGCGCTCAGAGAGCAAGCAGTGCCTGGCCGCTAGTGGTCAGGGAAGGGTTCTGGAAGAGTGTGTGCTTTGAGGTGGTTCTGTGTGGATGGAGAGGGACCGAGGAAAGCGCTTTCAAGGTCCCTGTGTGGCCCGCTCACAGCAGGGACGCTTTGGCTTTCCATCCAGCGGAAGTGATGGCCGATTCGAGGGGGTCTTGACAGATCATGTTGAAAAGGTAACTTGTCACGATTGCGACAGGCACTCATTGACCGGCCATTCATTTGGAAAGGCCAGTACAGTGTATAGTGTTCCCCGGATTATTTTCCATTTCTCCCTTGTGGTTAACAGAAATCCTACTCTTTTTTTCTTTTTTTTCGTCAAGAGGACCAATGGTGTCCATTTCTCCATCTATTGTTTGAATGTACAGAACTTGTGTGAGCTGTTTCTAAATAAGGTGACGAGGGAGGATCGAACGCCATAGGTGGCAGAGGTTTTTAGTCTGAAGGTTTCAAGGCTACTGTCCCCTTTTCACGAGAAGAAGGAAGAGTTGTGCTCCTCTTATTAACGGGGACTTGGTCACTGTTTAAACCACAAACAAACAAAAAAAGGCCCAACAGTAGTAATTGTGTATAGTTACTCAGCCCCTTAAAAGTTGCCAAATACCGAAGGGGAAAGGAAAACCAGAAGAGGGGAGGGGGGCTGGTGGTTTAAAATATATGGTGACTAACTACTCGGGCTGACTAATACCAGTGAACTCATAATGAGTAACAATAGTGAATTTAGAAGGGAGGTAAATAGAAAGAGAGCTATTTAAAGGTTGCTCTAATTCAAAAGACCGCCGAATCGGTCCTACAAGTAAGGATTCCCTTTGGGAAATTCAGAAGTAGTTCAGTTCACCCCTGCAAGGGTCTGGTTCTGTCCTTTATGAAAAGGACTCCTTTTGGGATAGTTCGTTCTCTCAAAGGTGACTCCTTTTCCACTTGCTTTTTGAGGGGAGTGCTTGGCAGATGAACTTGCTTCTGGTTTTGCGTAGAAGAAATGCTGTAGGTGGCCATTGGTAAGCAAGAACAAGCAGTCGATGTAAAATAAAGAAAAAAGTTAATGGGGCACCTACCTGGGTGGCTCAGCCGGTTAAGTGTCCGACTTTGGCTCAGGTCATGATCTCACAGTCCATGAGTTTGAGCCCCGTGTCGGACTCTGTGCTGACAGCTAGCTCAGAGCCTGGAGCCTGCTTCGGATTCTTTGTCTGCCTCTCTCTCTGCTCCTCCCCTGCTCGCTTTCTGTCTCTGTCTCTCAAAATAAAATAAAGACTAAAAAAAAATTAAAAAAACAAAGTTTGGTGGTGATCCTTGTGAACTGGAATCATGAGGTTTGCTTGAGTTTGTTTTCTGTTTTTTTTTCTAACCATGGCATACAAATAGACCTGCCCAATTATCCTTTTCATATCTTTTTTTTTAATGTTTTTTATTTATTTCTAGGAGAGAGAGAGAGAGAGAGACAGCGTGAGCAGGGGAGGGTCAGAGAGAGAGGGAGTCAACAGACTGAAACAGGCTCCAGGCTCTGAGCTGGCAGTCAGCACAAAGCCCGACGCGGGGCCCGAACCCACGAACCGCAAGATCATGACCTAAGCGAAAGTCGGACGCTTAACCGACTAAACCACCCAGGCGCCCCTATCCTTTTCATATCTATACATTTTTTCAGTTGGATATTTTTTAAAATGAAAAGTATATAAATTGAGCAACAACGCAATGTGCCAAAAGGTGCAAAGATGCGAAGGGAAAGTCTGTTGTGGAATTTTCTTTTTTTTTTTTTTGTTGTGGAATTTTCAATGATCTGAGAGTTAACCAGAAAATGTTTTCTTTTGTCATCCTTGTTGAAACTATTTAAAAAAATTTTTTTAGTTTAGTTTTTGAGACAGAGAGGGAGAGAGAGCAGAGGAGGGGCAGAGAAGGGGGGGGGCCGGGGAAAGAATCCCAAGCAGGCCCTGCACTGTCAACCCAGAGCCTGATGTGGGGTTCAAACCCATGAACCATGAGATCATGACCTGAGCCGGAATCAAGAGTCGGACGCTTAACCAATTGAGCCACCCAGGCGCCCCGAACATACTGTTAAATGTTCATTTTCCTTGAAAATTCATTTTCCCAGCTCCACTTGACCTTGACCCTGAGACATATAAGGGGACTTGTCATTTCCTCTCACACGATCTGTCTTCTTTTTATTGATGCAGATTCGTGACCGGTCTCTTATCCCCAGTAGATTTAAACTCCCTGAGGCCAGGGACACCATGTGGGTTACTACTCCATTACCAGCAGCCACCTAACCCAGTGCCCAGAATGTAGTAGGTACTTACTAGTTGATCAAAGAAAGAAGATCATGTGTCACATTAAAGATGGATTTGTCTAGATGCATCTGAGAGATTATGATGTCATATACGATTTTATCTTGAAAAAGATATCACATCCCTCTAAACCGGGGACAGGACTGCATATTCAGCTTTTAGCTAAAATCTTTAAATGCATTTATTTTCCCATTGTTTTTTCTTTTTTTTCCAGTTTATTCATTTTTTAGTAATCCCTACACCCACTGTGTGGCTTGAACTCACAACCACGTGATCAAGAGTCCCAAGCTCTACCGACTGAGCCAGCCAGGTGCCCCTGTCATTGTTTTTTTCTGTTACATTTTGTTTTCTCTCGGGATTTGGGATTTCCAGGCACTGAGGTCACTCTTCAATTTTATATGTGTGTATATAGATAACATAATAATATTATAATTATAATTCTGTATAGATAATTTTTCTCTTTTAGTATGACAAATAAGTAAGAAAATTACCTCAAGATGAATGAATTTGAATGGCATGAATAGGGAAGACAAAGCCTTGGGTTTCCTTGGTGAAGATATTATCTGAAGGTCTTTGTACAGTTTATTGAATAGGGTATTTATTTAAGTAAATTCAAGTCCATAGGCAAGTTCATGAGCAATTTTGCTTTTTTAAAGAAATCTAATGGCTTAGAAATAATGAACTGAAATTCTTATTAAAGCGTATGCATTTCTCTCGCTTTAATTTCTTCAGCATGAAAAAAGCAGATCCTTGCATGCAAAGCTGGAGATAATTTAAGTAATTTTGTCTTCGGCAGACTTCTTTTTTCAGAGTTCGAGGTGCCGAGAGCAGCCTCACAAAATACCCTTCCCCCAAAACTGGTGGTGAATTTAGATGAAGTTTGAGAGCACCGGAAAAACCGTACATACTATAGAATTTAGTGTTGTAGTTTGGGCAGATTTCATCTAAAACTTTTGCTTTCGCAATCCAAGGAAATGGTTTTTTAAAAGGAAATTGTTTGTAGGATCCCATTTGGTCATTGCATTCGATCCTTTATAGAGTTTGTTGCTTGGGGGCACCCGGGTGGCTCAGTGGGTTAAGCATCCGACTTCGGTCCAGGTCATGATCTCCAGGTTAGTGGGTTCAAGCCCCATGTCAAGCTCTGTGCTGACAGCTCCGGCCTGGAGCCTGCTTCAGATTCTGTGTCTCCCTCTCTCTCTGCCCCTGCTCTGCTTGCGCCCCCCTGCCCCGTCTCTCCAAAATAAATAAATGTTTAAAAAAATTAAAAAAAAAAAAAAAAGAAACCTTTTACAAGGAAGTTAGTGAATGGACCAAGAAATGCAGATAAATCAGCTTAAAGTGCAGAAACCACACCATCCTGGATCTAGTAGACTCTTAGCTGTTTGCAGGAAGATGGGCAGTTTTTAAGGTTGGTCACCACTAACGAGCACGGTTGCTGGAGATGGAAGAGAGAGAGGATGGGGCACGAAGCAAGGGCTCGATAAATGTGTGGAATGACCAAATTCATTAGATGTTATCTCAAAATTCTGGAATGCTAATGAAGCTTGAATCCTGAAGGGAGACATTTTAAGAAAATAAAGCAAACATTGTTTTATGTAGCAAGAGCCAAGTCATAGAATCCATCGTACAAAGAGATGGTGCCTATTGACACTAGTGAAATGAGCTCGAGAAAAATTTGTATCAGGTGATGATGGGTGATACAGAAGAGGTGTCTCTGGTCAAATCCTGTTTTGCATTAAATATTTAAAAAAAATTTTTTAACGTTTATTTTTGAGAGACAGAGCATGAGCAGTGGAGGTGCAGAGAGAGAAGGAGACACAGAATCTAAAGCAGGCTCCAGGCTCTGAGCTGTCAGCACAGAGCCTGATGCGGGGCTCGAACTCCCCAACTGCGAGATCATGACCTGAGCCGAAGTCGGACGCTTAACCGACTAAGCCACCCAGATGCCCCTGCATTAAATACTTTCAGAAGATTTAGGTTCCTCCTAAAAACCTACAACAATGGACTTTCTTTCTCAAAGGGTGTTTTTTTTAAAAACTTTTTATTTTGAGCGGATTTTGCGTGTGCAGAAGAGTTGCAAAACTTCTACGAACAGTTCCTGGATACCTATCACCCAGTTCCCTCAGTCTCACGTTAGCAGTGGTACCCGTTCAAAGACCGTGAAATGAACACTGGTGCAAAACCACCAGCCAACGGAACTCCAGACTTTATCCAGATCTCTCCATTTTCCCACTTGTGTCCTTTTTCTGTTTTACGATCTCATCCATGGTCCTACAGCCCTTTTAGTGACCTTGTATCCTTCTCCAGTCTGAGTCGGTCCCTCAGTATAAAGGGTGTTCATTATAAATAATCCCTAGGGATCGTGGCTGTTAAATACATTTGATAATAAAGGGGATTTAGAATATTAAGAGGTAGTTATAGGATAAGAATTTTGTTCTTAGATGCTTGGGAGCATCATTTAATGTGTAGAGTTAGCAGATCACTTAGAAAACTATACTCCAGAAAGGGTGGGGGAAAGGGAGAGAGGCAAACCATGAGAGACTCTTGAATGCTGAGAACAAACTGAGGACTCATGGGTGTGGGGGGGGAGGGGTGAGATGGGCATGGAGTAGGCCACTTGTGGGGATGAGCACTGGGTGTTATATGGAAACCAACTTGACAATAAACTATTTGTAAAAAAAAAAAAAAAAAGAAAAAGAAAACTATACTCCAATTAAAATATTTGATCTAGAAGTATTTATCCTGCTTCCACATTTCATCCTCCCATTTTTTTACAAAATCTTTAAAATTTTGTTTTTAATGTTTGTTTAATTTTGCAAGAGAGAGACAGAGACAGAGTGTGAAGAGGGGAGGGGCAGAGAGAGAGGGAGACGCAGAATCCGAAGCAGGCTCCGGGCTCCGAGGTGTCCACACAGAGCCTGATGCGGGGCTCGAACCCACGAACTGCGAGATCGTGACCTGAGCTGAAGTTGGTCGTCCAACTGACCCAGCCACCCAGGAGCCCCCCATCTTTTTTTTCTATTTATTTATTTAAATGTTTAGTTTTGAGAGAGAGAGAGAGCACACGTGTGCATGCATGTGGGGGAGGAGCAGAGAGAGAGGGGGATAGAGGATTCTGAGCAGGCTCTGTGCTGACAGCAGAGAGCCCAATGTGGGGCTCAAACTCATGACCCGTGAGATCATACCTGGAGCCGAAATCAGATCCCTAACGGTCTGAGTCACCCAAATGCCCCTATAAGATTTTATTTTTAAGTAATGTCTATACCCAACATGGGACTCGAACTCACAACCCAAACTGAGATCAAGAGTCGTGTGCTATACTGACTGAGCTGGCCAGACACCCCCGTATTTTCATACCGCCCAATCTTTTAAAATCATTTTTTTTATATTCGCAAAATGCTTTAGAAAGTTGTACTTGTTCTGAAAAGTAGTGAGAGGCAGGAACTAATCTTTGACAATTTTCTCATTTTACCTGAAAGCAAATCGAGCCATAGGGGAATTGTATATTTTGCATTCATTTCACCAGCAGTTTCACGCACCCCGGCAGGTAGCAAAAAAGACGACAAATTACACAGCAATTGAAAATAAACCTCATTTCATCAACCCTTTTTATTATGACAGTAACTGAAATGGAGACTGAAAGACAAATCTTCCAAAGTTTCATACCATTGAATAAATCAAATGTTTTACTCTTCAGAAGTTCAAATCTTCAGTGATTTCAAATGCTCTCAAAATACTTGTCCCATGTATCTAGGTATTTTTTAAAGTTTACTTATTTTGTGTGTGTGTGTGTGTGTATATGTGTGTGTGTGTGAGAGAGAGAGAGAGAGAGAGAGAGATGGGGGGGAGAGAGAGAAAGAGAGAGCATGAGCAAGGGAGGGGCAGAGGGGGAGAGAGAATCCCAAGCAAACTGCACTATCCAGGCAGAGCTCAATGTGGGGCTTGAACTCCCTCTCTCTCTGTTCCTCCCCTGCTTGTACTCTGTGTCTCTCTCTCTCTGAAAAATAAAGATTAAGAAAAAGAAAAAGAAGACGCTGTGTATGAAAGATGACGATGACAAATGGGGGACAGAGTCACAAGCTTATTTTATTGGCTGATGGCTTCTTTATCAAGAATATTGCCTTTTGCCCTGTGGGAGTATCCTTTGAATCCAATGGCGACAGTGTTTTCTGGTGGAACTGAAAGCGCTGGAAAGGCCTGGAATTTCCACGGAGGATATAACATTTTCCTTTAGTGCTGCCCCACACCCGCCTTTCTCAAGTCAACCCCAATGTGGTGGTGTCCCTTGACATGAAATGACCTTCTAAACCAAGAGGCAAGTTACGGGAGGGCCTCCTTTGGCCAACAGAAGACACCTGATTTCAGAAAACTCCTTGTCAGGTTGATGTTGGCGTGAAGGAAGGATGGATGTGCTGTGGCCCCCAGGTGCCAACAGTCTTCTGAGCTGTGGTCTGCCCATAAAGTGTCCAAGCTTGGGGCGCCTGGGTGGCTTAGTCTGTTAAGCGTCCAACTTCGGCTCAGGTCATGATCTCACGGTTTGTGGGTTCGAGCCCCATGTCGGGCTCTGTGCTGACAGCTCGGAGCCTGGAGCCTGCTTCGGATTCTGTGTCACCCTCTCTCTCTGACCCTCCCCTGCTCAAGCGCTCTCTCTCTCTCTCTCTCTCTCAGAAATAAATAAAAAAACATTAAAAAAACTTTTTTAAAAAAGTAGCCAAGCTTGCAGACGCCGTGGGGGCTTATGGGAGTCAGAGTGTCTCCTTTCCCAGGATGCTTCACTTGACTGGGCAATAATACAGATGGCGTTGCTTTTCCATCAACTGTGTAGCTGGACCGACTCCATTTTCTGTGCAGTACGTTTTAATTTCTGCGTCGACCTATGTGCATCGGTCAGGCTATTTGAGAGCTTAAAACAGACGCCGAACAGAGTTGGCGGCTTTGAAGGCAACCTAGAGAAGTCGAGAGAAATCAGTGTTTGAGGTTTCTCACCTATTAGGAACCCTCCTCTCATTTCCTTGAGTCCAGCCAACCCAATGCGGGTGGGGGAGGGCGGTAGTTTCCGTTTCTTCTCACTGGGGGTCCTCTTTGCTGAGAAAACAAATTAGCAGGTAGTATTTATTCCTATACGAAGCGGTTAGCAATTACTCCTTTCGGGTAAAATAGTTGAAACTTAACCAAAGCCTTGAGGAGGTAATAACTGAAGGCCCAGGACTTAACCTTAGGTTTGTGAACATTGGAGCAAGGAGCATTTTGCTGCTGCTCTGTTGCTGCACACACCGGGGCCGGCCTTGCCAGCGTCCAATCACATGAGAGGCGTCACGCAAAGTAAATCTTCTAAGAAACTACTAATTATAAATACAGTTTCCTCTGGAACGCAGGAAGCAAGCATTTGTCAGGCCTGAGAATGAAAGAATGCTTTCCAAATGAAGCCATTTATACGGTGTCCTAGGTAGATTTTATTACATCTCACGAACTGAACTTAAAAGCTACATGGACACATTCCGTAGGTTAGGGGAGAACTAAAGAACTCGTCTCTTGGGCCATATGCTTCTAGAAACTTGTATATCTATATGTTCATTCTAGACTGGACCGTTCCATCATTTTTATGTGAAAAATAATTTTTATGGGGGTGTCGGTTAAGCCTCCAACTCTGGATCTTGGCTCAGGTCATGATCTCACAATTCACGAGATCGAGCCCCATGTTGGGCTCTGTGATGACAGCGTAGAGCCTCCTTGGGATTCTCTCTCTTTCTCTCTATGCCCCTCCCATGCGTGCTTGCTCTCTCAAAATAAATATGAAAAAAATTAAACCTAATTTTTATGTTAATTTTCAGCAACGTGATTATTTTTCATATATCTCCATATTTTATTTTGATGACTTGAGTTTATCATTAAGCAGAGGGAGAGACTCTTAAGCAGGCTCTGTGCTCAGTGCGGAGCCTGATGCAGGGGTCTTGATCTTATGACCCTGACTGGGATAATGACCTGAGCCGAAATCAAGAGTTGGACGCTCAACCAGCTGAGCCACCCGGGCACCACAGAGTTTTTTATTTTATTTTCTTAAGTATGCTGTATGCCCAGGGTAGGGCTTGAACTCAAACACCCCAAGATCGAGAGTCATGTGCTCTACCAACTGAGCCAGCCTGGCACCCCTATCATTAAGCATTTTTAATAACATTTTGGTTCCCTTCCCATATTTCTTCTCTTACAGTAAGTCAGAAAAATTGCATTGGTTCTTGCAGTTGTTAATAAAGATTTCTTTGTGCTTTCTAGGGAGACCTTCTTCAAAATGGTAGAAGTCAGACATTTTATGCATAACATTAAGGTCCAAAGAAGCTAGTTGGAGTGAGAAAGGAGGGGCCCCTGCTTCCCTTAGAAATACTAAGAGATAAGGGCACCTGGGTGGCTCAGTCAGTTGAGCATCTGACTTCATCTCCGGTCATAATCTCACAATTCATGAGTTCGAGCCCCGCGTTGGGCTTTCTGCTATCGATCCTCTGTCCCCCTTTTCCTCTCTGCTCCTCCCTTGCTCAAGCTTACTCTCAAGAAATAAATAAAACTAAAAAAGAAATATTGAGAGATGAAATGTCACTTGACCGACACTTTGTACACTAGCTAAGTGTAAGCCCACTTAATCGTGATGAATTTTCTTTTATTGACTCTCAACGTAGGTACTTTGTCAACTCCTGAGTAAATAGTTTGCTCCATTCTTAAAAATGGACCTTTATCAGTGCAAATCAAGAACATTTCAGGTGGTTCGAGAACAAAGCTTTTGTAATGAACAGACTGTTAAACTATTTCCCGAGACTGGCCGTTGTTAACCTGCTCGAGTCTTCACATTGTGTGAGTGAGCGGTCTTTTTATGTAGTTTGTATAGTTCGTAGCGCGTAAGAAGCATTGGATATTCTATAGCTATGTTGGGTTCCCAGAGCACGTAATATTATCACATTTAAGGCCTGGGAAAACGAGTCTGCAAGGTGTTTAATGAATACTAAAGTTTTCTCTATATTGGCACTTATGAGAAAAAGATTTTGGTTCTGTACTGTAAATACTGCATGCTTTTGAAGTAGGCCGTTTTGGGCTCTCCTTTGTTTTCATGACATTGCCTTCATTATTATTTGACAGTGTTCCCAAGTGAGGCCCTCCTTTGCAGGTAGGTTAACTTGAATGAGTTACAAAACTATGTGATATTCTCTCATCACCAATCCTAAATCAGCACACTCTTATTATTTTTGTATTGTTTGTTTTTTTTTTTTTGAGAGAGAGAGAGACAGAGTGCAAGTTGGGAAGAGGCAGAGAGAGAGAGAGAGACAGAATCTGAAGCAGGCTCCAGGCTCTGAGCCATCAGCACAGAGCCTGATGCAGGGCTTGAACTCAGGAGTGAGTGTGAGATCACAACCTGAGCCGAAGTCGGACGCTAACTGGCTGAGCCACCCAGCTCCGACCCCCCTCGAGTTATGGCAATTTGATTGAAAGAAAGGGGAGGGATGTGGATGGTCCTGTTTTGGGGTTAACAACGTGTCTAGGGAATTTCCCTTTAAGTCTACATTTACTCCTTGTGTTAGTTTTTAAACCCTGGTCCCTCAACCTTCTGAGGAACCACATATTAGAAGATAGGCGTATTTGGTAAAAGAATCCCTGGCATAGGGAGAAGTAACAGTCATTGCTATTTTCAGAAGAGAAGCATGGCGTTTCAGGGTTTTCTAGATCCCGCCCTCCCTGCTGTTTTTTAAGACCGATGGAGAAACTGAGTCCTGAAAGGTTGAGCTATCCTTGAGGTTCTGCAGAGAACTCAAGTAGCATATGGTTCATCTCGATGATAAAGACGAGAACCTCTTCTCCTTGATGAACGCCCTCTTGTGGAGAAACGCTTTGGCCCAACTTGGTGAGTATTGCCCTCCTGATTAGATCACCGTAAGATTTTTAAAAATCTGTTAAACTTGCGTCGAACAAGTATGTATGTTGCTTTTAAAATGGAGGCTTGCAGCAGCACGTAGGTCTATCTGTATGTTGTGGCGGAGGCCAGATTAACCAACCAATTTCAGATCTGGTGTTCGGAGAGCTTAGATGTCTATTCACTCGCAGTTTCTGTCAAATTGTAGCCTGTAGAAGCTTTTTCCAAATGGCCTTTCATTTACTGGCTAGATTATGGATGGGGGCACCTGGGTGGCTCAGTCCGTTAAGCGTCCGACTTGGGCTCAGGTCACGATCTCACGGTTCGTGGATTTGAGCCCCGTGTCGGGTTCTGTGCTGACAGCTCAGAGTCTGGCGCCTGCTTCGGGTTCTGTGGCTCTCCCCCTCTCTGTGCCCCTCCCCCACTCACACTGCCTCTCTTGCTCTCAGAAATAAATGAAACCTAAAAAAATTTTTTTTTTAATCTTAAATCCTATACCTATAACCAAACTGGCCGCCTTTGTAGGTTTTGAAATGACGAGCAGTGAGCCCAGGCAGGTGGGCAGACACCTGTTTGGTCCTGGGGTGGTCTGAATCCTCCCCACGGTGGTGACAGTCTCTGACATTCTCTTGGGTTTCTGTCCCAAACCGTTTGGTCAGTTGGCCCAACTGTGCGGTGTGGTTGAGAAGCCTCTAGAGACATCTCTTCTCGGTGGCTCGAGCTTGGTTTTTTTTTCTGTGCTTCATATAGAATGACATGCCTACTTTGTTGATCTTCTGTTGATATGGTTAAGAGACTCGGGTCTCCTCGTATAATAGAATTATCAGAATCATGCGTAATAGACTTGGGTCTTTTTTTTTTTTTAATGTTTATTTATTTTTGAGAGAGAGAGAGAGAAGGAGGAGGGGCAGAGAGAGAGAGGGAGACACAGAATCCGAAGCAGGCTCCAGGCTCTGAGCTGTCAGCACAGAGCCCGACGCGGGGCTCGAACTCATGAACCCTGAGATCGTGACCTGAGCCGAAGTCGGCCGCCCAACCGACTGAGCCACCCAGGTGCCCCATGGGGAAGCCTTTTGAAGGCGACGTATTTGTACTCCCCGTGTTTGTCATCAGGAGCTTGATGCCTCCTTTCTATTTCAGTTCTCTGTGTCATTGTTGAATGTCTGTGTTCCCCACTGAAGTTCAAATTCTTTGGTAACAGGAACTGTCCCTCCATTGGGTCACATCGGCAGTAGCTGTCCAGTTAATAACTCGTTTTTGCGTGTAGCGTAAAGAGCCCTGCGCCGGGACCCTGGAACTTAAGCTCCGGTCCCGTGTCGTGCCTCGACAAGGTAGGCGACCTTGAGCCAGTCGCTTCCCTTGGCTAGAAGGGAGTCTCCTCATGTGAAATGAGGCCACGGGCAGGGAGGTTCATGAGGTCACTTTCAGCTGTATGGGTCTCAGTTCGTGTCAGACTAAATGGGGAGGAATCGCGGCCACTCGGTCGAATGCCACCGCTTTGTTTCCGTCCCCGGGCAGATTCCATTCAGGTGGCCTGCCTTGCGCTGGGAATGACTGGCCCCTTGCCTCCTCGAGAAGCCCATGTCAGAACCCGAGTCGCCTCCTTTGGGACCATCTGACGGCAGTGTTTTCCCAGCCTTTTCTGTGGCAGCCTAAGTGTCCTCACAGTAATGAGCGAAATAGGGAGACGCCTCATTATAGGTGGGTAGAGGCCATGTTGGTTGGCCCTTAGACCTGCCCCCATCTTCCCATACCCCCCTTCCAACCCCAGTACCATCTCCAGCATTGTGCTTCCCGGCTGACACCATAGAAGAACATTCTGGCCTGGCCAGGTAGTAGGCATTTGGATGACTGTAGGGACTATACCGGTGGTGTGTGACAGGCCAGCCTCAGAAACTAGGAGTTTGAAAATTGAAGGCTGTTAAGCCTTCCCTACGCTTCCCAGTAACCTCCCCCTTCGCCTTTCCCCCTCTCCTGCTATCTGACTGCTCCCAAGATTGGGAGCCTCTCCGTGACCATGTCAAAGATCCTGGATCACATTCTCCCCTCTCCGATCCAAGAGGAATCAAAGAAGAATCCAACAAGAGCTTCCTTCTGCCACCAGTAGCCCCTCCCGCACCCCCCTCCCCCAACCACAACCTCGCCAAACTCACCTGAGTTGGAATCTCCCAACCTCCGTGACCCTATTCATCATTCCTAAAACTGGATTCATAGTGAAAAAAGCTTCCGGTAAAGAAACGTCCAGCCCCAGATGGTTTCACCGGAAAATTCTAACAAGGATTTAAGGAAGAAAAAACCCCGGTTCGAGACCAAGAGGTAAAAACTTCCCAGCGTGTGACAGGAGGCCAGCATTACGAGTGTCCGTGAATGCACACCGACCCCCCAAAAATTCGTCAAAAGATACAAGCAATATTAGTGGGCAAACCCCCGTGTGTAGTGTGGTTACATGCCTGTCTCCTTTCCATGTCAGAGGGGTCTGCAAGAAATGACTTTTTTTTCTCTGCCAGTCTTTTTTTTTTTTTTTAATGTTTTATTTATTTCTAGTAGAGAGAGAGAGAGACAGCGTGAGCAGGGGAGGGTCAGAGAGAGAGGGAGTCACAGACTCTGAAACAGGCTCCAGGCTCTGAGCTGGCAGTCAGCACAGAGCCCGACGCGGGGCTCGAACCCATGAACCGCAAGATTATGACCTAAGCGAAAGTCGGGCGCTTAACCGACTAAGCCACCCAGGCGCCCCTGCCAGTCTTGCCAGAGGCTTAACCATTTTGGTATTGTCAGAGAAGCAGCATTTGTTTCCATCAAGTTTTTTTTTTTTTCCTATTGTGTTTTAACTTTCACTTTCATCTATTTCTGCCTCTGTCCTTGTTATTTCCCCTCCTGGCTTTGGTGGTGTTTTGCTCTTTATTTTCTAGTCCGTGCAGGCGGAAACGGATTATTGCTTGGAGACCTTACGTTTTCTCTAATACAAATGTTTCATATAAATTTCCCTCTCAGCACGATTTGAGCTGCATCACAGACGATCTTCTAGGTTGCGTTTTTATTTTGTTCAATACCAAAAAAAGATTTTTTTTCCCCACTTGAGACTGTTTTTGGACCCGTAGGTTTTTTAGAAGTCTGTTGCATAATTTCCAGGTATTTGGAAGTTTTCCCTCTTTCTGTTGTCTCTTTTCTGTTCTTTCTTGTTTCTATTTCTAGTTTAATTTCATGATGATCAGAAGACATACTCTGATATACTTCAGTTCTTTTACATTTGTTTCAGTTTTATCCTTGGAGTTAGTCTTGGTGAATGATTCATGAGTACTTTGAGAGAATACGTATTCTGTTTTTATTACTGTTTTACAAATACTAGATTCAACTGGGTGGTGGTATTTTCTGCTTACCATTTCCATATATTACTGAGTGGAATGTTGAGGCTTCCAACTATAGCTTTAGTTTCAATTTTTGCTTCCTTTATCTTGAAGGTTTCTTTTTTTTTTAATGTTTTAAAAAATGTTTTTATTTATTTCTGAGAGAGAGAGAGAGAGACAGCATGAGCAGGGGACGGTCAGAAAGAGAGGAAGACACAGAATCTGAAACAGGCTCCAGGCTCTGAGCTAGCTGTCAGCACAGAGCCCGACAAGGGGCTTGAACCCACAAACTGTGAGATCATGACCTGAGCCAAAGTCGGACGCTTAACCGACAGAGCCACCCAGGCGCCCCTATCTTGAAGGTTTCTCATTGGGAACCATTGTGTCCTGTCATGTCAAATTGACCCTTTCATTGTTATATAATGTCTTTCTTTGTCCCTGGCAATAGGCTTTGTTTTGAAGTCAGCTTTGTCTGATATATAGATATAGACATATAGATCTAGATACAGATACAGATGGTAGATACATAGCCACTCCAGGGGGGGGTTTTGTTTTTGTTTTTGTTTTTAAAGTAAACTCTACACTCAGCTTAGGGCTCAAACCCACAGCCCCAAGACCAAGAGTTGCATGCTTCTCCAACTGAGGCAGCCAGGCACCCACCCCCACTCCACCTTTCTTTTAAGCAGTGTTTACATATACCTTTCTCCCCTCCTTTTACTGTTAACCTACCTACTAATACCGTATTTCACGCGAGTTTTTGTTAAGATATAGTTGGCTCATGTTTTTAAATTCATTCTCATGGTCTCTGTCCTTTAATTTACATGTTTAGATCATTTAAGTTGAATGCAATTATTTTATTTTTATTGTTTATTTTTGAGAGGGAGAGAGTGAGCGGGAGAGGGGCAGAGAGAGAGGGAAACACAGAATTGGAAGCAGGCTCTGGGCTCCGAGCTGTTAGCACACAACCCCACATGGGGCTCGAACCCCCAAACCGTGAGATCATGACCTGGGCTGAAGTTGGCCCCTTAACTGACTGAGCCACCCAGGTGCCCCTGGTGTTTTTTGTTTACCCAGATGTTCACCACTTCTGCTGATCTTTTTAAATGCCTGATGTTCCCTGTTTCCACGGTGGTATCATTTCTCTTTTGTCTAAAGAGCTTTCTTGAGCTGTTATCTGAGAGGAAGTCAGCTGCCAGTGAGTGATCTTATTGGTTCCCCTACATCTGAGAATGTCTGTATTTCGCCTTCGTTCCCGAAAGACAGATTCGCTGCATAGAGAACTGTGTGTTGGCAGTTCTTTCCCGAAGTGCTTAAAAACTGCCGGGCCACTTCCTCGTCCCCTCCACGGTTTCTAGCAAGAAATCCGTAGCCTTTTGAGTTTTTGTGCTTCTAGGGAACGGGCCATTTTTCTCTTGCCACGTTCAAGATTGTTTTGGGTCTTGTTTTCAGCATATTTTTCTTTGGGCTTATCCTAGGTGAGTTTCGCTCTGCGTTTTGAGTTTGTAGATTCGTGTCCGTTGGGAAATTTTAGCAAGTTTTCAGCCACTAGTTTAAGATGTTTTTCTCTCTCTCTCTTCCCTGCCATGCACTCTTCCCCTTCTCTTTTTGGGACTTTCTCCTCTCTTTTTGGGACACACGGGACACAACATGACAAACCTGCTGTTACTGTCCCCTCAATCCCTGGGGGGCTCCGTTCTGTTTTCAGTCTTTTTTTCCTCTTTTGTTGTGCAGATTGGCTAATTTCTGCAGCTCTGTCTTCAAGCTGTGTCTTCAAGTTCGGGACTTTTCTCTCCATGCTGTGTTGAGCCCATCCGGGAGGTTTTTGTTTCCGTTTTTTCATTTTTCAGTTCTAGATCCCACCCATTCTTAGAGCTTCTGTATCTCTGCTCAGACCTCTGTGGCAGAGGTTTCACCATGGGGCACGACTGGTTGCCGGAACGGTGTTCTAAGAGCTGCTTTAAAGCCTCCGTCAGATCGTTGAAACATCTGTGTCATCTCAGCGTTTGGCGTCTGTTGAGTGTCTTTTCCCCGTGCTGAGTAATTTTGGACTTTCGCCAGGACGTTTCGAATGTTATGTTACGAGGCTCTGGATCTTGTTTAAGTCCCATGGAGAAGGTTGATTTTTTTTGTGTGTTAGCAGGCACTCGGACTTGGGTATGTTCAGAGAGCGAGTCGTAAGCCAGCCTCCCGTGACCGCCGTCCTGGCATCAGTTGGGTTTTCTAGGCCTTGGCACTGCTGTTTGGATGTGTCGGGTGTGTACGCCCCTCGGTGACCGGTCTGCGACGTCGACAGTTCAGATCGCTTAGTCTCAGGTAGGCTGTTTGGGATGAAATGCGTGCAGTGAAGGGGACCACCTGGGGGGCTCAGTCGGTTAAGCCTCCGCCTCTTGATTTCGGCTCAGGTCATGATCTCCCGATTCGTGAGTTCCAGCCCCGCGTCAGGCTCTGCGCTGACAGCTGGATTTTCTCTCTCTCTCTCTCTCTCGACAATAAATAAACTTAAAAAAAGGATGAGATCCCCGCGTGCAAAGCATGTGGGTGAGCACAGGAGTTTATAAATAATTTATCGGGTGCCTTTCCTGAGCTGCTCCCTCTACATGATTTCTTTAGTACTTTCCAGTTCCAAGGGGCTTCCCTGTTTAGGTCACTGAGCTAGCAAGCCTGCGATCTCGTTACCCTGCCTCGCCACCTACTTCCACAGCCGTGCCCATGTCTCTGGTACCAAGTGGTTTCACCCCATCTTCTTGGAAGTACTGCTCCACTGAACGTAGGGGAAGGCTCTTTTCCCTCCGATTCTGGCCCTGCAGGCTGCCATTGCCACTGGTAGGGCTGGGACCCTAGAAGACCGAGCAGAGGGGAAGAAACGGGGGACTTCCCCTGCCCTCTGAGCATCGGGACTTCTTTCCTGCTCCCGGGGCCAAAGCTACAGGGCGACTCCCAGCCCCCTGTCTGTCAGCACCCAGCGCCCGCTGACAGTGCGTTGCGTTTGGGCGGTGGGGTATTACCGGAGGAGAAAGTCACAGGAAACTCGGTGGCGGTTTGGTGGCACTTTGAATGCCTGCCTTTCCTAATCTGCCTGCTTCTGTTTACTTTTCCGAGTCTTCAAATGGCTGCTGTGTGCAGTCCCTCCAGGTTTTCTGGCCTTGTCCCCTGGGGAAAAGGATGGTGGAGTGTGCTTGCTCTATGTTATGCAGAACCGGAGCCTCTCTGTCCGTGAGCGAATATGGAGAACAGCGTGAGCCTAAACAATGGGTGCATTAACTGCCTCTTACTGTCCCTCTACATAGCTTTACATCTTGGCTTTAAAAACCATCCTCAGGACCGACAGCATCTTTTAGGAGGAAGGTAGGATTGATACTGCTGGTCGCCCGATGAAACGAACTATTGCTTCTTTCGTGACTCTACAACTAAAAGGAAATGGGGAGTATTTTCCTCTTTAAATCTGTGTATTTAAATGAACGGCCTCTTTCAAAGGCGAGGGTTACGCATACAACTCCAGTATTCCTTTTTTTATTACAGAATTTTTTCAATGTTTATTTTATTATTTTTTTTAATGTTTGTTTATTTTTCAGAGAGACTGAGAGGATGAGCGGGGGAGGGGCAGAGAGAGAGGGGGACCCAGAATCCGAAGCGGGCTCCAGGCTCCGAACTGTCAGCACGGAGCCCGCCGCAGGGCTCGAACCCACGAACCCTGAGATCATGACCTGAGCCGAAGTCGGATGCTTAACCGACTGAGCCACCCAGGCGCCCCAATGTTTGTTTCTTTTTGAGAGAGAAAGAGAGCTCACGGGAGCGGGGAAGGGCAGAGAGAGGGGGACAGAGGATCTGAAGCAGGCTCTGTGCTGACAGCCGAGAGCCATGAGACCATGACCTGAGCCTAAGGCTGTCGCTTAACCTACTGCGCCACCCAGGCGCCCCTTTAACGAAGATAGCTTTGTTTTGCACATTGCTCACCATCCATTCCCAAAGCCCTATGTGCTTATTGCAATTCCTGGAGAAGTGATGATCGTGATCATCGCGATAGTAATTTCCTTAACGCGATAGTAATTTCCTTAACACGAGAGCGCGAGCGCGAGCAAGCTTCTGTGAACATCCAGAGTGAAGTCGCAGATCCCTCCCTTTTAGCTCCATGGTTAAAGGTGTCACCCGGGTGGTGAATGATCTTCAAAGACCTGTTGTTCGAGAGGGGCGTGGAGCAGGAAGCTCCGGGTTGTTCCGAAGAGAATGGAATGTTTCAGGGCGTGAGGGTTCGTCATTTCCAGGAGCAGGGCGGGCGGCCACGGTGGGAAGGTCTGGCTCCAGCTTGAGCCCACTCACAGGATGTCAGGGGGAAGTGTGACTAAGGTCACGGCCACGCCACGTGGTGGGCCAGCTGGAGCCAGAGCAGGGGCCCCTGTGGCCACACATCCTGAGTTTCCATGGTCTAATGCAGTGGGCTTGACAGAAAAGGGTGGACGCAAGGTCCTGGCCCGGGAGGGCAAGTGCGTGGGTTAAGTGACAGTGGGCGGAGATTACAGCATTTCATCCGCTTTTCCTTTGACACCTTTTAAAGATACAGCCCACGGTTTTCAGGGGTGTATGCCTCTGTCTGCTTGAGGGCTCTTAAACCCCTTAGGGATGCTTCGGAGCCCAAGGAGAATTTCCATCTGAGTACCACTTGCCACCAGTGTGGAAATGTCAAATGAGATGGAGAACTTGAAAGGCTGCGCGTGTCAAGCAGTTTATTAGGGGGTTACGTTGAAATCCGTCTTCCATAATTTCAGGACGCTTCTATATCTGAAACGTCTACCTAACATGGCTTGTAACTTTTTGGAGGAGGGCTGGCTCTTCGGGCCGCGTGGCAGCTTTATGCTCTTGTCACCCAGTTTGACAGATTGAATGTGCCCTTAGAGGAAACGGAATATATTTCCAGTCGCTGGAATGTATCCGTATCTATGGAACACGGGAGAGTATATGTCGGTTTTCAAGCTGTGATTAATATTTTGCTGGTGAGCTTTCGGCGCTGTGGCATGCTTAAACTCTGCCTCTGCTTGAACAAGGTCTAGTCTTTCCGGGTTGGAAAGTGGTAAACAAGTCTCAGAAAATTGGTCTAGAAGTTTTATCCTCCGTCTGCAAAGGTTCGAGAAGGTTCGAGAAGGTTCAAGAAGGTCTCACATCCGCATTACTAAAACTTGGGAAGTATTCATCTTTCCTCTCTGCGCACCCCCACCAACAAACGATTAGAAAAATCCTTCAAGGAAGGAGGAAAGGGATTTTCTTTAGATTAGTAGGTAGTTTAAATTCAGACCCTTTGAGTTCAAGTATCACCATAGAAACCTGGGTGGGAGGCTGTAAAGTACTGTCAGCTCTTATTGTTCGGCATCATTGTTGAGGAGTGCTGCATTTTCAAGTTCGTGCCTCCTGGCAAGAATTCATTGAAGTGTAAAAAGCATTTCCTTTAAAGTGCTGAGTATTTATTTAGTTCCGGTGTTCTTCCTAAAAATTAAAGACTTGCATTCCTTCTACGGGAGCGAAAAAGATAGAAGTAATCACAATCTTTAGTGATATTATTTTGAAAGTAATTGCCATATTCAAGATATGTGAGTTTACCTTCGAAATGAAGCACCTGAAAAGAGACAGGTATCTGCTCTAGAGGCTATGAATTCTTTGGCAGAAAGGAAAAAGTGGGGATCCCCCCGCCGCCGCAGTTTTCCAGTGCCTGTTTCGTGCCCTTCTGGAAGCAGCTCACCCCATCTCCTTATGGTTTCTTTTACTTTTCACAACTGATCGTTGAAGTGAGTTTGTGGATTTGAAAGAAAATCCGTGCACGGGTTGATCAGTTTGGCTTTTGTTGGGTGTGTGTGGGAGGATGATTTGAAGGAGAGGCTTTACAGATGGGTGTGTTGGGGGACTTAAAACACCTGTTCTCTGCTGACTTTGCCCCCAGGGGACATTTGGCAGTGTTTGGAGCCCGGTTTTCATTGTCACGACTGGGGGGAGTGGAGATGGTATTGGCATCTGATGGGTGGAGGCCAGGGATGCTGGTAAATATCCTAAATGCAGAGGACGTCCCTCCCTGTCTCCCCCAAAACAAATGATCTGGCCCCAGATGTCAACAGTGCTGATGTTGAGCAACCGTGACTTATTTTTTTAAATGTTTTATTTATTTTGAGAAAGAGAGAGAGACAGAGTGCAAACGGGGCAGGGGCAGAGAGAGAGGGAGACACAGAATCCGAGCAGGCTCCAGGCTCCGAGCTGTCAGCACAGAGCCCGTCGCGGGGCTCAAACCCACAAACTGCAAGATCATGACCAGAGCCGAAGCTGGACGCTCAACCCACTGAGCCACCCAGATGCCCCGAACAACCATGACTTAAAATGAACACAGAAAAGATCCTAAAACCAGTGTCCCCCCTTCGTTGCTCAGCTGCATGGAAGAAATTTTAGCTTGCTATCGTAGCACATAGCTAGATCTAAATATTATTTCTAGAAATCTCAGAGACTAGTGACCACAGCTCGCTAACAGAAAGGGTTTACTTGGCGATTTCTGGAGTCCGTTATTTTCAGGTTCTCATTTTTCAGGATTCACTTCTCCTCAAGCCCAGATTTCTCATCGTATAAATTTGCCTTCTACTTCCATTTTATCTCTCCACTGTGGAGGTAATAATTAGCTGGTGGCCATTCTGTGTGACGGACTCTTTTGTCCCAGGTATTTAGAGGCTGCTCTTAACATTGCCCCTGAGACTTCGATAACCATCAACCAGTCGGGGAGTGCTAGACGCTGTTAGCATTGCTGAGATTGGTATTAAGCATAAGAAATAGGAGGGTGGAAAAGCCAGAATACAATACATTGTAAGAATCAGGCTTTGTTAACATCAAGTGGCATTAATAATTAATTTCTTGTGAAGAAAACATTTAAGTTCTATTTTTTTTTTTTTTTACCCTTTTAAAGTTTATTTCTTTATTTTTAGTAATCCCTAACACCCAGTTTGGGGCTCGAACTCACAACCCGGAGATGAAGAATCGCATGCTTTTATGACTGAACCAGCCATGCGCCCCAGAGTTCTTATTTTCAAATGTTTAGCTTGTGCCTGGAGACTCAGAGATTTTGTTGCAAGGCCTCAGCAGTTAAGAGGTCCCGTGCTCCCATCCACCATCCAAATAGGTTCCTTTCTTCAGAGTTCAAGTGGTCACAGATTTGGGAAGTGTCAGATAAACCCTCTCCCCACCCCCACCTTCCAGTGGTGCCATCTGCCTGTCGGAAATACATTTTTTTTTGTTTTGTTTTGAGCAACTAGCAAGTGTGAGTTCTTTACGGCACGGGGAGGGATAGAATTTAGCCCAAACTGAAAGGGCAGGTGGACAGAACAGCAAATAGAATGATCTAGTCTGCTGGTTTTATAAAATAAAACCTTTTATCCAGGTCTTGGGGAGAAGAGCCAATGTCTGCTTTTTCGTGTTAATTAGGAAGTGTGCTTTCGTTGCCTGAAAAATAAATGATCGCCGCCCTCTTAAAATTACCTTTTGAGAAGATTCTACCACCGTTGCCACCAAAAAAAGAAAGAAGTGTATGTGGGTATAAAGTAACACACAGATAAATAGACCCATCTTCTCAATTACACACAGTAACTATCAATTTTAAAAAAATAAAGATTTCTTTCCCTGTATTACCTTTTGAAAAAACCTTGAACGTGGACATACGTGCTTTTGGTGTATGGTTCGCTGAATATTAACCTCTTGCTTGCTAACCATTTAAATTCCACAGAAAATACACAACAACCTTATCATTTAAAACAATATTTAAAAAACAGACCCCCTGGGGGCACGCGAATGGCTCAGTTGGTTAAGCATCCAACTCGATTTTGGCTCAGGTCGTGAGCTCATAGTTCAGGAGATCGAACCCCATGTTGGACTCTGCACTGACAGTGCGAGACCTGCTTGGGATTCTTTCTCTCCCTCTTCCTCTCTGCCCCTCCCCCCCTTCTCTCTGCCCCTCCTCCCTTAACGTAAATAAATAGTTTTAAATATATATATATATACCTTTTGCCTGGAAAACACATATATTCTATTGCTTTATCTGTTTGCCTACTGATTTTTTTAAACTTCTGAGGGAGAAGAATCTACTGAAAAGGATGGTAAGTGATTTTCACTTTGGGTGTAGTATTTTTATTTTTGTTTCTCCTCAGTTTGAATCTCTCAAAGAACCTATTACAATATTTTAGAAACTTGGGCTGAAATACAGTCTTATATCTGTTTCTAACAAGGTGCCTCTGAGTGAGGCACTTGCCTTCTGATACCAATTTTGTTAACTATTTTTTTGAAAAAATTTTTAAGTGTTTTTATTTATTTTTGAGAGAGAAGGGACAGAGCACGAATGGGGGAGGGCCAGAGAGAGAGAGAGAGAGGGAGACACAGAATGTGAGGCAAGCTCCTGGCTCTGAGCTGTCAGCACAGGGCCCAACACGGGGCTCGAACTTGTGAATCGTGAGATCATGACCCGAGCCGAAGTCCGATGCTTAACCCTCTGAGCAACCCAGGTGCCCCCGTAAGAGCTGTTTCATTCAGATGTATGGGATGCATCTTAGGTAGAACTGCTCCCCCCAGCCTGCCCGTTGCATCTTGGAACTCCCTGATTCGTCAAACCCCACACTTGACTTTCTGTAAAGTCCACCCAGAGCTCATTGAGAACACAGTCTTGGGGTCCATCTTTAAAACCCCAGAAATACATTTTGCTAGAAGAGCTCCAGAGATCTTTCTAGCAACCCCATGAATGTGCACGTGTCCTTCCAAGCTCTTCCAGCCAGGAACAGGGCTCTGAAGAGCAGGAACTCAGAGCCCAGGTACTTGCTACCTTCTGAGGCTGGAGACAGATGTAGCGCCACCTGTCACCCTGACGTGGAACTGCAGCCCACGCCCCATTTACTTTGTGATAATGACTTTCTCGGGTACAGCAATCTTTAAAGAGGGCGAGAAGGGAAAAAGAGGAAGGAAGGAATTCGATTGAGATTGTGCGTGACTGCATAATAAATGAACCTGAAGAATTGAAGTGTAGAGAGCGCATACAGTAACCCTGACACTGTTCGTGGGGACTTTGTAACTTCTACGTCGATTTCCCTTTACTTGGAACCTACTACCTGATCTTCTTCCCCCAGACTTGCAGCCTTTTTCTAAAGGAGGAGAGACAAAGAAGTTGGCTTACCGTCTGCTGCCTATTCTGATACTTGGTTCTCACATACTCATTGAACAGATACAATACGTATTGGACACACTGTGTACATGGGGACCCTGGGCAAGTGAGGACCGTGGTAGTGGGCAAGACAGCCTCAGACCCCTCTTCTAATGTAGGCGTGCACACTGGCCTGTTGGTATATGCGCTTTGGCTCAGACGGTGCTCTAAATGCTACGGTGTTTTTTTTTTCCTCTTGAAAAATTGGGAGATTTGGCCTCTGGGAACTCTATTTCCACATGGGGTAGAAGTCAGGACAGTTGTGGGAGGGGCGTTGAGAAATACCTACCGTGGTAAGCACGGGCACATATTTTACAATCTGCCCTGGCCTCCCTCTCTCCTTGTATTTGCTAGGTTAGTTCTTGGGGACACCTTTGCTTGGGATCCCCTTCCTTATGCGCCTCCCTATGCAGTGATCCCCCTCTGAGACCGGGAGCCTTGGGCGAGAGCCGAGACAAGAAGCCAGATTGGTTTGGGAGGGGAAGGGTGGCTCCCAGCTGTTCTCTCTGCCAGCGGGCAATGCTCTTGAACTCTGCCCTTCACCCCGCCCTTCCCGGGCCACTCTCGCTTGCTGCTCAGTTGCCATGCGCTGTTCACGTATCGAATTTAAGTCAGAAAGGGGAAATTGTGCTGCCTGCTTTCTGTAGTCCTCTGCACCTCGTGTGTGCAGTTCTCCGTGCCCAGTAGGCCCATTTTATACTGCTTGTTGGTGCCGCTCACCTTTGAAAGCACACCCCGCCTCTCCTTCTTGAGTGTTCTGGAGGCCGGGCGCTTGCAGGCTTCCAGGCAGGGGGGCAGGCAGCGAACAGAGCTGCGTAGGCGGGCTCTTCCAGGTTCTGCCGCATCACTTGCTTTGATCTGTTTCTTGTACAACGGCGTTCCAGAGCTTAAGGTATTGTCTGTTTCATTCATTTAGAGCCCACAGATTGCCTTAGATTATCTATCCGTTATCTTTCCGTATCCTTGTGTCTGGTCTCTCTAATTGCACCTTGAATTCTGGAGGGCAGGGTCTCTGTCCCCGACCCAAGAGCCCAGCCTTGGACTGCACAAAGTGAATTAGAAGAATAGATATTTGTTGCACAATCAAATCAATATTTCACTTAGTGATGTTTAGGGCACAGAGTCCGTAGGTGATGATACAAGTTCAAATTTTAGTACCGTCTTCCAAGGGTCCACGGATTCCTTGCCCCTCTTAAAATTGGCGTAATTTTGAATATGGAAGCCGTCCATAGCATCGTCTCTTTTTTTCCCCAATGCATTGGATTCTGTCTCATTAAGCCAAGGGCTAAAAGTGAGGGACAAGTGGTGACAGGCTTGGTTGGAACAACCCCGGGGACCAGGGGCACTTTGACAGTATTCAGGGTGGAGACCGCAGCCCTCTCAGAAATACGCAGGGATTCCCGAACTCTCACTAAGAAACATTGTACTTACAGCAAGGCGTCTCTAATTGGCAACCGAGTACCCTCTCGGGAAGACCCCACATCCCAGGTCAAGTTGAAGGCATGACTGAACTGGTGCTTTGGGAGCCCTGGTTTGCTGTTAACCCCACCATATTCTGTGTATTTAACTCTCAGCAGGCACTCACCTTTTTTAGGGCTGTTTCTAGGTTTAGGGATCGAGTATGGGAGTCTCCTCTCTGACTCCATGCTTTATGCTGGCATTGCCCTGAAGTTTCAGAGGGCCCTAAACCTCAGAGGCTGTGAGGAGAAAAGTCTCTGCAGCAAGCATCCATACAATTTCTCTCAAGGCATGCCCTAAAATGTGAATTTTGGGTTTTAATCCTCACCAGGCATCTATGTTTTTGTGTGAAAACCATTTAAAGTTATTGTTGCAGAGTCCATTATTGATTGTCCTCAAATGTTGGGGTACAGTTGATCTCCCTAGGATATGTAACATACTAAGTCCCCGGTTTTGTGAATTTCAAAGAGGGTCCTCATGCTACTTCCATGTAATCTATTTTTATTTTTTTAATCTTTGTTTATTTTTGACACAGAGAGAGAGACAGAGTGGGAGTGTGGGAAGGCAGAGAGAGAGAGAGGGAGACACAGAATCCGAAAAAGGCTCCAGGCTCTGAGCTGTCCGCACAGAGCCCGACATGGGGCTCAAACCCACGAACCGCGAGATCATGACCTGAGCTGAAGTTGGATGCTTAACCGACTGAGCCACTCAGGCGCCCCTCTTATCTGCAGTTGTTTGCAGTTCCCAGAGGGAGAATATGAGTTTATCATAATCACTGCTAGTGGATAGCAGTTCTCTTTATCCTCCTAGTAACCGTAGGAAATAGGTGCTATTAGTTACCTCCATTTTATAGACGAGAAAACAGGCACAGAGATGTTCTGAAAGTTGCCCAACATTCTGCGGTTCGTGAATGGTGAAGCTGGGATTTGACCCTGACAGTCAGGCTCTTCAAACCTGTGCTCTGCTGTCTGCAGAGTAGACAGATGTTGTAGAGTAAACAAATTCCAGTAAACCAATCAATTGTGTGTGTGTGTGTGTGTGTGTGTGTGTGTGTCTGTGTATGTCTGTGTGAGATTAATGATGGTTAGAATATTAGTGCTGCTTTTCACAGCCACTATATGGTGCCTGGCGTTTCTGCAATCAATGTTAATGCCATTTCCAAGTAACTTATTTATCTAGAACTCAAGAAGCTCAATAGTTGCGCTTTCTGTCCTCATTTAGCCGGAACTCGGTCAGCCTCAGTTCTGTGGCCACAGATAGGCTCTGATGACCACCAAATCCTCCACTTGTGAGAGATGCCACAGAGGAAGTGTCTCGTTTACTGGAGTGACCTGTGTCTCATTAGAGAGAGATTTAATCTGAAGTTTGTGTCATGGTATCAGGTGATGGATCTCCCATAAACCATGCACTTGGGGTGTTTTTCCAACAGTGTGACTGAGATACAAAACATACTGATGCTGAAGTCGCTGTAGTGGCATCGCAATGTTATTTGGTACCGATGCTCTTTACTTAGAGTTCATTGTGTTTCTTAGCTGTGTAAACACTAATGCCATTCCTTACCTATAGCCCTGTTTAATGTTCATTTATTTTTGATACAGAGAGAGACAGGGCATGAGCGGGGGAAGAGCAGAGAGGAAGGGAGACCCAGAATCCAAAGCAGGCTCCAGGCTCTGAGCTGTCAGCACAGAGCCCAACGTGGGGTTCGAACTCATGAACTTCAAGATCATGACCTGAGCCGAAGTCGAATGCTTAATCGACTGAGGCAGCCAGGTGCCCCTAAAAGGTTTTTTGTTTGTTTGTTTTTTATTTTTTTAATGTTTTTTTTTATTTATTTCTGAGAGAGAGAGACAGCATGAGCAGGGGAGGGTCAGAGAGAGAGGGAGACACAGAATCTGAAGCAGGCTCCAGGCTCTGAGTCGTCAGCACTGAGCCCGATGCGGGGCTCGAACCCATGAACCGTGAGACCATGACCTGAGCTGAAGTCGGACGCTTAACCGACTGAACCGCCCAGGCACCCCATTTAAGTAATCTCTGTGCCAGTGTGGGGCTCGAACCCACAACCCCCAGATCAGGAGTCGCATACCTCAACTGAGCCAGCCAGGTGCCCCCATGTTTCTTTAGTTATAAATATTTAGATTAGGACTGTAGGTTTACTATAGCCACGAAGGCAACAGCACAAGGTCACGGAGAACAGACGGATCCATGTCTAAAAAGAAAAGCCTTGAAGAGATGTATGACCTAGACGTTAGACCTTTGACTCGTTCCCACCTCTGGATCTACTGGCATAAGTCAGTGGGTACCCCCGGGCTTGTTCTCTACCGCCTCACCAGAGGCCACCCTCTCCGTGGTAACCTGAGTCCGGCCCTCTGTCTCCTAATCGAGGCTCCTGCACTTACCCATGTTCCCCAGCGACGTCATCCATTTCCCCCTCCCACACCGCCTTCCCGCTACCGTGCTATTTCTTGGGGCCTTTTATCTGCTGCCTCAACTACATTTCCTCCCATACTCCACTGTGAGGTTTTATGTCCACCCCGTGCACCCCAGCCCCCAAGATGACTCGTGTCCAGAGTGCCCAGGACCTCCGCGTGCCTTAGCTCCCAGTCCTTCTCTCTCCTTTTTTTTTTTTTTTTAAATGTTTTATTTCTAGGAGAGAGAGAGAGACAGCGTGAGCAGGGGAGGGTCCAAGAGAGGGAGACACAGACTCTGAAACAGGCTCCACGCTCTGAGCTGGCAGTCAGCACAGAGCCCGACGCGGGGCTCGAACCCACGAACCGCGAGATCATGACCTAAGCGAAAGCCGGACGCTTAACCGACTAAGCCACCCAGGCGCCCCTCCCAGTCCTTCTCTTATCCAGCCCTCAGGCAAGGTTTGACCCAGCTATTCCTGCCCTTTTCCTTGAAATCATTTTCTTTACTTGGTGCTTTGCCCGCCCGAGGGTGTTCGTTGCCAGTCTCCCTCGCTCACTCCTCCTGGCGTGGCCCCAGCCTCTTCAGATCCAAGTGCTTCGGTCCTCCTACCACTTCTCTATCTGTCCTCACTCCCAAAGTCAAGTTAATCCCTTGGCTTTACATGCCACTTACACACTGATGATTTCATCTTGCAACTCTCTGCCCCATTTCAACTTCATCTCTGCTCGGAGGTCTGATTGGCGTCTCCAACCGAGCGTGTCTAAAACTCAGCTCTTCATTCGCCTCTGGATATCTCCCCACCCCTGCCATGCCCCGACTCGAGAAATGGCAGCTCCCTTCTTCCAGTTGCCTGGGCTCCCCCTCGAGTCTTCTCTTTAGTTTGCCTCACATCAGCGGGTCCCGTCTTCTCTTCCTTTAAAAGATACCCTGGGGGCGCCTGGGGGGCTCTGCCCCTTAAGCGTCTGACTTCAGCTCAGGTCATGATCTGTTGGTTCATCAGTTCGAGCCCCGCATGCGGCTCTCTGCTCTCCACACAGAGCCCACCTCGAATCTTCTGTCTCCCTTGCTCTCTGTCCGTCCCCCACTCATGCTCAATCTCTCTCTCTCAAAAATAAATAAACATTCAACAAAGATAGCTCAGATCTGATCAGTCACCATTAGCTCCATTGATACCACCAAGGCCAGGTGACAGCCCCCTCATTTGGATTAAACAGCTGGGTGCTTTGCCTTACCCTTGCCTCATGAGTTACCCTTTTAGATTGCCCCACTCTGAGCTGTCAGCCCAGAGCCTGATGCGGGGCTTGAACTCACGAATCGAAAGATCATGACCTGAGCCGAAGTCGGACGCTTAACCGACTGAGCCACCCGGGTGCCCCATGTCTTGCTTTTGAAAATTAGGAAACGTTGGCCATTGTACACCATTAGCACCAATAGGCTAATGTATTTGTGAAGGGAGTTTTTTTTTCCTTTAAAAACATTTTTTAATGTATTTATTTTGAGAGAGAGAGACAGAGACAGAGTGAGCAGGGGAGGGGCAGAGAGCGAGGGAGACACAGAAGCCAAAGCAGGCTCTAGTCTCTGAGCTGTCAGCCCAGAGCCCGATGCGGGGCTCGAACCCACGAGCCGTGAGATCATGACCTGAGCCGAAGCCAGATGTTTAACCAGCCGACTGAGCCACCTGGCACCCCCGACCATTCAAAAATTCTGGATGCATATTAGGATGGACAGCTTCTCTCAGTAGGCATCCGCCAAAGAGTGGTCATGATGCGATTGTCCGTGCACGCACAAAGTTGACCACAGCTGTTTGCATGGGCAGCAGTTGAGTTGAGCTGTAGTGTTGGTTCTCTAAATGGCTGAGGGATCTGCCAGTTCATATGCTCCCAGTCAGATGACACTTCCTGAAATAAAATTGCATTATGGCACACGAAACCAAATCCTATTGTGTTCGTAAAAAGGAAGGCATTAGCACAGCAGGGAGTAAATTTGATACTAGTGAGGTAAATGTGCATTGTTGGAGAAATGAGTGAAACTCCACATTTTCTTTTAAAGCAACGACTAGGAAAATCTAAGTCGTTGAAACTGTTATTTTGCTGCTTGAGATACATATGGGACTGCTAGTCATCGCCAAGCGACATAACTGAAGGCACCAGAAAGAGGCCATGTCCCAGACGATGCAAATGACACTGTCACTCAGGACGGTCTTTGAGGCCTAGTGTTGCCGCGTCATAGTTAATTGGCGAAGTTTGTTTCTTTCCTAACGGTGCGTAGAAGAATGGAGCGGCTTAAGTCCGTGACGTTTCCGGTTGGGTGAAGTAGGGTGCCTTTTCTGCACCTTGGAATTCGAAAGTTGATGCGTAAATAGTAATTTTGTCATTTCCAGTTACACTTTAGCTTTGAAAGTGCCGGCGACTCTTAGGTTAACGCGTACTTCATGCAGCCTCTAGCATATGCATTCGAAAAGAAGGGAGAGGAGGCTTGGTCAGGTACTGGGGTTTTAGTTTGTTGGGCTTCTTTCTTTCTTTTTACCAATTTAGTTTCTTTTTAACAGAGCACGAGTGGGGCAGGGGCAGAGAGAGGGGCAGACACAGAATCAGAAACAGGCTCCAGGCTCCGAGCTGGCAGCACAGAGCCCGACGCGGGGCTTGAACTCACGAACCAGGAGCTCATGACCTGAGCCAAAGTCGGATGCTCAACCGACCGAGCCACCCAGGCGCCCCTAGTTTGTTGGGTTTCTTACCAGATGTTTTCTCCAGCATCGAGAGCCACTAGCGCCCTTGGGAGTCATGATCCAAAAATGAATTTGGCCTTTGGTTTGTTAGCGATGAGTTGAAGGCAAGTTTTTCAGACAGCTGCAGGTTTTGTTTTCCACCTCTTTCTTTTGAAATCATTACAGGCTCTTAGGAAGTCCCCCAACTAGGATGGAGAGGGCTCGTATAGCCTTCCCCCACACTTTCCCCGTGGTGACATGTTACGTAACCAAAGCAACAGCCGCGGACCCGTTTCTCCAGCAGCGGAACTCTGAGTCAGTTTGTGTTTTTGCTTCAGCACATGCTTTCTTTTAACGAGCTTTAGAGGGAGTTAAAAGGCTCTACCCAGAACTCTGGAAATAGAGCGCCTTGGAGTTCTAGAATTGCAGTGTCAGAAGGGACTTAAGATCAGCCACCTGTTGGATAGGGTGACTTCTCTTTCAATATCCCTGCCAGGTTCTTATTCCAGCTTTTTTTTTTTTTTTTTTTTTTAAATGTGTATTTATCTTTGAGGGAGAGAGAGGGAAAGGATCTGAAGCAGGCTCTGCCCTTCGGACAGGCTGTCAACGCAGAGCCCTATGCGGGGCTCAAACTCCCAAACCGTGAGATCGTGACCTGAGCTGAAGTCAGATGCTCAGCCGACTTGAGCCACCCAGGCGCCCCATCCACACAACAGGACTTTTCTTAACTGCACATCACACAACACACAGGTATCTCTGTGCCTCGTTGCCTTCCTTCCGCTTAAATACATCTAGATCCTTTAATCCCGCGGTCCCTTAGCCCCCCTCACTCTCCTGGCTGCTGCGGTTTTTGATAGCTTGGCCACATCCTGGAGAGAGGATAATGATCAGGTATTTTAATTACAGAGTGAACTGAGATACAGTATAGGAAAAATAATAATAAACAGGACGTGGCACAAGATCGGAAATAAAAGCTCACCATTAAAATAGTAGTTTTTTGGGGGGCACCTGGGTGGCTCAGTCGGTTAAGCGTCCGACTTCAGCTCAGGTCATGATCGCATGGTTCGTGGGTTCGAGCCCCGCGTCGGGCTCTGTGCTGACTGCTCGCTCAGAGCCTGGAGCCTGTTTCGGACTCTGTGTCTCCCTCTCTCTCTGACCCTCCCCTGCTCACGCTGTGTGTCTCTCTCTCTCAGAAATAAATAAAACATTTAAAACAAGGTTTTTTTTAAAAATAAATAAAATAGTTTTTTCATTTTCTATCGTTTCATTTTTAAATTATTTTTATAATTTAAAAATTTTTAGCTTTAAAATTTAAAACTTTAAATTTTTAAAGTTTATTTTGAGAGAGAGACAGAGAGAGCGCACACACACAAGCAGGGGAGCAGCAGAGAAAGAAGGAGAGACCGAATCCCAGGCAGGCTCCCCATTGTCAGCTTGGAGCCCGATGCAGGCTTGAATCCACGACCCGTGAGATCATGACTTGAGCCGAAATCAAGGGTCAGACGTTTAACTGACTGAGCCACCCAGGCATCCTTTGCTGCTGTTTTTCATTCTTCTGCCCGATGGGTCACCTCAGCTAGTCAGTGACTGATTTGTAGGTCTTCAGTTCATTTGCACAAATTGCCAGTTATGCTTTTGAAAATTCTGGTTCTTCCCATTTCTAAAATCCTCAGAGTGGTAGCCATTCTGCTCCCCACTGCCACCTCCAAACATTTGGTATACTGGGGGTCAGAAAAAACCCCACGCAGAGTACTCCCAAGGATTCTTTTCAGGGGACTCAAATTTCAAAATCTGAGAATTGGAAAGACCTATTTTTCAGTGTCTTCCCTGCAATACTGTTTAGAACATTTATGTTTTATTGTTTATTTATTTTCGAGAGAGAGAGAGAGCGAGCACGAGCAGGGGAGGGACAGAGAGAGAGACACACAGAATCCGAAGCAGGCTCCAGGCTCTGATCTCTCAGCACAGAGCCCGAACCAGGGCTCAAACCCACAAACTGTGAGATCATGACCTGAGCCGAAGTTGGACGCTCAACGGACTGAGCCCCCCAGGGGCGCCCTTACTGTTTAGAACATTTAGAAAAGGAGAAAAAATAGAAAATTTCTGGTCACTTCTAGCCCCTTTCCATAGAAACAGTTCAGGATGTGACAAAATCAAGTTTGGGACTATTAATTCTGCTGCATGAGAAACTGTACAGTCTAAGCGGGGAGAGTTACTGGCTTGACATGTAGAAAGTTAAATACCACGGTATCATGAACTTGGCTGTGGCCGGCCTAAGCGGGGAGAGTTACTGGCTTGACATGTAGAAAGTTAAATACTGCAGTATCATGAACTTGGCTGTGGCCGGCTAGCAGGGAACTGGAGGGCTGTGGCTGTACAGAGATAGCCAAGTCGCCTAGTCTGAAAATCCATCTGGCTCACGTAACGTGAAACTTCTATTGCTATATCTTTCTAGATTATGTAAATGGACCTTGACTAAAATCTCCAAAATGTTAATGTTACGTGGCAGGTTTGGAAATGTGTAAACCCAGGCATACAAATTGTGATTCCCTAAAGAGCTCTCATTACAGATTACAATTTCCAAATTGAGAGGGATGGAAAAGTTGAAAGCATTTGCCTATTCAGAGTGCTCTTGAAATCATTTATTTGGGGACCCTCCCGCCCCCCGTAAAGGTTGTACTGGCACAAAACCCATTGTCCCGTACATAGAAACGAACTTTGGAGAACGTGACAGACACTATAAAAGACACTATCCTCGAGGTCCTGTGTGTGGAATACTCTGTAAGGGTACTGAATTCATAGTGTGCGCTTGCCTATCCGTAGAATATCTGTAGATACATCGTGCCTTTCTCTTTAAGGTAGATACTTTTTTTCCCCATGGTAATATTTAGATTCCATGAATTACTAAATAGATCGGATTTAAAAATATGGCCTAAAAGGAAGTGCCTTTCTATAAATCTGGTTAGATCTGCACCCTGACTACAAATAACTGAGCCATGTTCTTACTCTTTACGTAAATTCCAAAAAACCTGATTTTGTATGTTTCGAGCCATCATTTTCTCAGTATGACTCCTTGTAAATTCTTCTTTCTCTTAATGTTTATTTTTGAGAGAGAGAGAGAGAGAGAGAGAGAGAGAGAGACAGAACATGAGTGGGGAAGGAGCAGAGAGAAAGAGGGAGACACAGAACTTGAAGCAGGCTCCAGGCTCCGAGCTGTCAGTACAGAGGCCGACGCGGGGCTCGAACCCATGAACCGTGAGATCATGACCTGAGCCGAAGTCGGACGCTCAACCGACTGAGCCACCCAGGCGCCCCTCCTTGTACATTCCTAAAATGATGAGGATCTACTTACTTCAGCATGAGGTAGTTCAAAAATTTCATGCGGCACCTTTATTCTCACCGGAAACCATTATGAAAAAAGTGCCCACTTTCCCCCCAAGGGTTTGTTGTCGCGCACAGCATTCCCCCTTGGAAAGCTCTGGAGAGGTTAAACTCATTTCGGAGCAGTTGTTTTCATAAACCCAGTATTTTGCTCCCAGCACTGACGGCTACATAGTGTGTAACCTGGTCTCTGTGCAGCATTAGGAACGTTGTTTTCACACTTGTCTCCGAGGGCCAAAGATTATCTCACAGAAGCCCCGAAATAATTCCTGTTTCTGAAATTCATGTGTCAAAGGAAATTTTTAAAGGGAAGCGGGCGAGAATCAAGTTCAAACTCTTAAGAATTTTTGTCAAGGATTCTATTGACGAACAAAAGCTCTCTGGCCCCTTTTGGCAGACGAGTGAGAGAAGGCAGTGATTGTAATTAATTTTTAGTGAGTGCCGCATATTTGATAATTGCTCTGATTCACGCTATTATATTCCTCTTCCTTCACCCACAGCAAAACAAGCTTAATTTGATTCATACCCTTAGGAAGAAAAAAAAAAGTCTAAGATTACTCACATGGCTGTGATTCAGCTCTTGGCTCCTACCACTACCTCCTCCCCATCGTCCCTTTCTCCCACCCTGCCGCCCCCATACTCACTCCCACCCAGCGGCACTGCCATCAGAAAACTGAGTCAGTTCGTTCTTTAAAATGGGTGGGGAGAGAAGACAACTAATAAAAACTTTTCTGAGCACAGTATGCTGCTCAGATCTGAAATCCCCGCAGGAAGACGGGCGAAGCGGCTGCTTATGTAACACGAAAAGCGTGGAACGGAGAGGCGAGCTCTCCGAAAGAAACGTTCAGACCGTCTTATGTAAGTGTAGACCCAGCTTGTGCGCGTGTCCGTAGAGGCGCACGCATCCAAAGCCACGCAGGCAGGTGTCTGTGACGATGCTGTGTATATCGCGACTGTCACTTGTACCGTCTGCGAACAGAGGTAGTCTTCTGGGCTCCGAGTAGGGTGCTTCGTCACGGCCAGAGAGCGCATCGAGCCGCCGTCCAAAAGGTTTTCGATCATCGTAATGCATAGAGGATAAAGTTGCTTTGTAACTTTCAACCTTCGAAGGAGCCGCCGTGGCTTGGAAGCCTGACCGCGCCAGCCCCGCCGGGAGTTGTAAGATGGGTAACTGGGCATGGCAGCCGATGAGGCAGCGATTTCTGTCCATTCCTTTTCTTCTCCTTGACGCCCATTCTCCAGATGAAACAAACAAATAAAAAGGCCTCCGTGAAATGAAGTGACTTTCCCATGTCCCCCCCCCCCACCCCCCCCAACTGATGCTAGTCCCAGAGCCGGTCTTGGAACCGGGAGCCCAGGTTGTTTGCGTCCTGACCTGTAGTTCTGGTTTGTGGGAACCTGACACAGTTGGATCATTTGGTATTTTAGCGATGGCCTGGGGACAGGAGCGGTGGCCCAGAGGAGGCTCTGCGTCGGGGCTCCGAATGTGCCCGTAACTGAACTGTTGAATCGGATCTCCGGGCGGCTCGGAACTGACCAAACTCAAACTGTCCCCCAACCACTCATTTGTAGTCCTCACTACCTTGGCCCCATGTCGGTGCCCTTCCCCCCCCACCCCCCATTATGTCACCATCTGTCTCGCAAACATTGCCTGGATAAAGACAAGTCAGAGCAGTCATTCGCCTTGGAACAAAACCTAGAATTACTTCTCGTATCCCCAGAGCAGCATCGAGCACCGTGTTTGAGCAATTGCATATTGATAAAGCTCGCCCGAGCCTCAGAAGTGTCTGCTTGCTGTCGTTTTTCTCTCTCTTCCAGTGTGTTCTGTGCTGGCCGGAAACGATGAGCTTTTGGTACCAAAGGGTTTATGGGATGCTTGCATTTCTTCGTAGGGGCTTTCAGATAGAAACCCGTGTAGTTCTCTCTTTTAAGAAATGAAATTTCTTGGGGCGCCTGGGTGGCTCAGTCGGTTGAGCGTCCCACTTTGGCTCAGGGCACAATCTTGCAGTTCGGGAGGTCGAGCCCCGCATCGGGCTCTGTGCTGACAGCGCGGAGCCTGGAGCCTGCTTAGGATTCTGTGTCTCCCTCTCTCTGTGCCTCTTCCATGCTTGCGCCCTGTTTCTCTGCCTGTCTGTCTCTCTCAAAAATAAATATTAGGAAAAAAAAAGAAATTTCTTCATGAAAGACCACATAGGAGAGAATGCATGCTGAAGGTTTTTTGGTTTTTTGTTTTTTTTTTTGTTTTTTTTTTTTGTACCCCCTTCACACCCTCCGTTCCATGATTTTTCCCTCAGGGTAACTGTCATCAAGTTTTATGTCACGGCCCTGTAGACAGAATAAACAGTGGGCCTCAGGTACTGTTTTCCAAGCCTGGAACCATTTCCTCATACCTCTGTTTTGGGGGGCCCCCCACCGGCCCAGACAGGGCTATAGTGTTACCCCTAGTCTTTGCCCTATTCACCTTCATTTCTGGCTGATGAGTTTCATGTCTTGACCCATCTGGGGCGACTGGACTGGAAGTTCTCTTTGAACATCTTCCCTCGCCGGCCCTGCCCCGATTCTGTACCGGGGTTTGGAAATTCCGAGGAGTTTTGGACAAAAAGACCCAAACAGATGTCAGATGCAAAATCAGAGGAGTATGTACTGAAACTTTGGTAGGAAACTATGGCCTGGCTAGGTATTTGTCATCATTAGTAAAATAGTTACAAGTGACTTTTTCAAAAAAGTTGCAGGGTTGTGTTTTTCTTGTGCAGAAATGTTTAGACTGAGGTGTGTATTACCCTAAAACGGTGGCACAAAGAAGAGTCAGAAGGGTAGAAATTACTCGATAACGATAGTAGAAAAGCCAGGGGCACAACCGAGGAATGGTAGAGCCAAGATTCGAATCCCAGCAAGTCTGGCTCCAAGCTTTTAAAATGTTATAGATTGTTTTAGATGCCAGAGTCTTAAGTGTTTGATTTTATTAACGTTCTGTTTTCATAGCCTGTTTTTATTTCCACTGGAAGCCATGTAATTATAGAGTTTACGTTCTCTGTCATACGGAGGCACCTTTCTTTAAGCCACTAAATTTTACTCAAAAAGTCCGTGGCTAGATTCACACATCCCTTTTGAAGTATGAGTCTGTTTTAATAACTGAATGACAACTGTGCACGCAGTTAAAATACCAGGGCTTCAAAAGCGTAATTCAGAAATGGGCCTCTGAGTCGTATCATGTGACTTTAGTTTCCGAAAGTCAGTTCTACATGTATATTTAATGTAGCGTTTATTCCAGTAAAACTCTAAAGGGAATCCTTTTGTAAAGTGAACAGTCAGCCCCTGAATTATATGTCCACCCTTTCTCTGGCCTCACCTACCTATTTGAAAATGAGATACCTGAACAGGTTTGTGTATTCTAGAACTAGAACGCTATTTTCTCTAGTGTAACAAAATCAGGCCTCCATCAAAGCACCATCAACCGTCAGTGTCAAGCCTCAGTCCAAGCAGTTGCTGACTTTGCTCAAGGTTAAAGGAAGCACTCTGACGAGAGATCACTCTAGCGCGCAGCTTGCTCAGACCAAGCCTTCCAGACCTTTCGTGTGGGGAGTTGCACTTCTGATGGCTGCCTTCCTCATGGCTGTGTAATACCTGCGAACAATTGATTCCATGTAATGCCTCTCCCATCTTGGGAGAAAACTTGTTCCTGAAGTGGAAGACTTATAGGCACGCGTGTGTATTTAATGGGAATTTTCACAGATGACAGTTGATGACTTCCAAGTTTTTTCTTTTGCAGCGTTTAGCAGGTTAGGATTAGAGGGCGGTATTTGTGTGAGTGTGTGTGTGTGTGTGACAGAGAGAGAGAGAGAGAGGAGCTCAGGTTAGTATGTGAATTGCAGTAAATGCAAAAGTGAAAGCCTCAACGTGGCTCTCATGCTCCCGACCACTTCCTGAAGAACCTGCCACGTGGGCCCCCGACTTGGACTTGCACTTGGGTGCCCAGGACAGAAAGAGTCTGAGTCCCCCTCGGTGACAGCCTCTGGTAGACCTAAATGTATACAGTTCGTTTTCGGCTGTGCTGTGAACTCAAACGTTTGTTTGCCTCGGTTATAACTTTTCCAACAGATAATCAGGAAGCTTTAAGTTGTTTGGGGCTAGAACCGGAGCTTTGCCGGACCTTAAAAAACCTTGCAATTTTCTCGTTTACGTGATGCTGTTCTTTGAAACTGTTTAGAACGTGCGTTCTGATCCTGAAATGTACAAGTTATAAAGGAAAAATGTGAGCTTGTCAGATCAACTACAATCACCAGTCTCATAAAACTGAGTCACATCCAAATGGGCTGCACTTATGCTCCCCTCCCATTCTAGGGAAAATGTGGCTGGGGGAGGCAGTGTGAGTCATCACCTGGTTTGTTTGACATACGCTTCCTTCCATAAATTGGGAATCGCAAGCGGCACAGTGTTCTGGGCTTGCCTCGGAGAAAGAGCTGTTGCAGCCCTGCACGGTCCAAATAGGCCCTTTAGGTTTGAAAGATGAAGTCGAGCGCACGTTTTGGCTTCAGCTGTCGGGGGAGGGGGAGAAACCGACAGCCCAGACAGAGGACGTTTGTAAGTACCGTTTTGGGGTGAGGAGCAAAGAAATGGTAGGGGGTTTTCCACAGTTGAATTTTTCCTAGCCTGTAAATATTTAAGCAATAAATTAGAGGTGTTCAGCATAGATTGGTAGCTAGTTCATGGTGGCGGGGGGGCACTCATTTACTTAATAAGAATGTTCTTGATGTGAGCAGCTTAAAATGATTACCTGAGAGAGAGAGAGCGAGCGAGCAGGGGTGTGTGTATGGGGGAGACCTATATGATTTGGTAGTTACCACACAAATTTGTCACGACGAGGTTTAATTTGGCCTGAGTTACCCAACCGTTCTGAAAAGGCATTTTGGTTGAGAAACTTTTTCATGGAGCACCTCGATTCTCCGTTAGGGGCATTTTGAGGGAATGGGGAGAGAAGGGACTCCCGTCTCTGACACCATTTCCTACAGGAGTTTTACCGAGGTTCACCGGCGCCTTTTGAAATAAAGTCCTGTTTAGAACACAACGGGGAGGCTGTAGAGGAAGGAGGAGTGTATTTATAGCTGAAGTGGGTTTGTAAACTCAGCGTTTGCTTTGGGATTAATTTTTAATAAGTGCCAGGCATTCCTCTGCTTTTCAGCCTGGCTTGATTGTGGCTTTCTCTCCCGTCCGTGTGAAGCTCGTGTGTTCCCTGTTTTAAAGCCGGAGTTGTCACAGCCTGGGCGTTTTCTGTTTCGGCTTATGGCTTTTTTTTTTTTTTTCTCTTTTCCTGAATGAGTGTCCTTTGTGTAACCCCAGTAATTCAGAAATCCTGCAGTCATAGGGACTGCCTTGTCATGTGACTTAGGTACTAGGTGCTGCCTGTGATTGGGCAGCAGCTAATTGGCGGGTCCCTATAAGAGGTCCTGCTTCGGGTGTCCAGCCACTGTCCTGCCGACAGGGGCGGAGGTGTGTGTGTGTCGGCGGAGGGAGGGGTGGCGGGTGGCCAGTGATTCAGCTGCATATGATAGATGACCGAGTGACTTCTTCCTTGGGGTCCGCACATCAGCGGAAGACACCGAACACTGGCGGTGGCTGACTTGATCGAGCTCTGGCTCCCCAAACTGGTAACTGTCACTTTAATATCGCTTACTGATTAAACTCAGAAAAATGCAGCTAAAAAAATTTTTTTTTTGCCAGGAACTTGTGTGAACTGAACTCCCCCCCCCCCCCCGCCCCCCTTGTTCTTATTCGTTTTGTAACAGGAATGAAATGCAGTTAACTCTTTAGAAAACTTACGCAGGAAAGGCGCCTCGGGTGATCTGGAACAAAGACATTTTATAATCAGATTTATCAAGCTGTGAAGAGGGAGTTTTAGTGAACGGAAGCAGCAGCATTCTGTCACCAGGAAATAACTGCTTCATCCAGAATTGGTAAGTGAAAAGTGGCATCGCTCCCTAATAGATCTCATATGGCGTATGCGGGGAATTGTAAAATTGTTCACAGACCCCTAACAACTGTGTTGAACCAGAGAACACGTAAACAGAGGCAGGGATTCTCGAAAGAAGCAGCCGAAGAATATACCATAAAGTCTGAGAAGAAGCCAGGTTATTAACAGAGATGACGAGCTGGGCTTTACCAGTTTAGACAAACACACGGGCTATAACCAGTTGGCTTCTCCCTCTCCCTTTTTCTTTTTAGTGGGGAGGAACAAATAAAATGGGTCATTCGGTAGAGTTGGGGCTCTGATGGTCCGTGGGTATCTATGTCCATTTAGTCGGACTAGTATGTGTAATCCCAAGTGGAAATCTTGCCGTCTTACCTCTCCCTCTACTCAAGGATGGCAAGTGTTAGAAATCTACAAAATGAAAGTTGAAGTAATGCATTGGAAACCTTTCCTACCGATTGCGAGGAGCCGATTAAGCTGGCAATCGATGTTTGTACTTTTGTGTCCTAAGTTTTAGGATTGTTCTGTTTGATCACAGTTAGTAATCAAAGGGTGGGTATGTCTGTACGGCCCATCATGTTGGGAGATATTGCGGCTAGCACTTCTTCCTGGCACGCATGTGTCTGTCTGTCTTTCTCTGAAGCGAATTCAGTTTTGTGATCTGAATTCTGAGCTGCCCCTGTGTTTAAGATTTTCAGAAAAATACAATAAAGCTTTGCATACCTGTATTATACACAACAGGTTCTTACTTGTAAACTAGACACACAGTTTTGTATCAGGCATTTTATAGTGTCTGATTTCTTGATTCGGCTTTTGAAGAATGATTGTGCTGGAAAAGTGGAATAGAATAAGAAAATATGATTAGAATGGTGGTGGCTACCGGATTTACCAGTTTCTTATTGGTCAATAGAAGCAATCATGTGATGTCTACTTATAGAATCAGACGGGGGAAAATGTTATTTAACTGCCAAAATTATATAGGTAGTTTTGGTGATGTTCCTTTATGAATGTGACTATATATAGTGAAAGCTGTTATTGACAGAGTGGTTAAGTTGGGGTTCTCTAGGCTATAATGTTGTTGATTTCTTTTTTAAGTACCTTAAGCCACACTGAAAAGTCGAATCTGCATGTCTGACTTTTGCTTCCCATTCCGTTACTGCAGTTTTCTCCAGCCTCTCTGAAGTTGGAGGGGAGGGAGATGAATCTAGTGGGATCTGTTTTTTGTTTTTTGTTTTCTTACACGCTTTGAGAACTTTTAAGGCCAGTTTTGCTCAGGCTAAGGGTTCTCCAAACTCTTGTATCAGGATTTATTTTCAAAGAAAGAAATAAAAAGCAAGGTGAACATGGCCATTAAGGGCAGCCCTTCTAGCAAACCAGATTGGTGCTCCAAGCTGGGACTGTTACAGGTTATTTGACTTTAATTAAAGAAGGTGTGGCTGAGGATGAGGAAAACGCCCCTTGTTTCCCTGAAGCCCCTGAATGTATAGCTTTGAGATATTTACAGGTAACTTCCAGCCAATTGTTCGCTTGTGTTCAGTGATTCGCAGTTACCTTGACCTCTGTATTTCATGTAAATATCTCAGTGAAACACGATGATTTAATAATCTGGCCAGTGCCTCGCTTAATGAGAAAAAAAGCCTCTAATTTTGAGGTGTTACTCCTTCTCGTAGAAGCCATTGTTTTGAATGACAAAAATATAATAGGAGTGGGTTGAAACAGTAAATGCCAGAAAGTATGTTCCAGAAGAATTCCTTTAGCTCTTCACGTTTTGAATTCTCTTTGCCCCCTTGTTATCAACTTCTTAATTTTTAGAAACACGTGTGGGATAAATGCCATTCACATTGCCTTGAGTTCTCTGCTGGAGTTATGGAGAGCACTAAGATTTTTGTATGCTCTGAAAAGAGATCGATGTGCATCTAAGACGACAGACCGAAGGGACGCAGGTCAGGTGGCAGACCTCAAAATTATTTCTCACAAATAGCATTCGGTATCTGCATATTCAGGGATATGAATGTGTTCCCTTTGGGCTTGTTTCTTAAGTTTTTGGTGTAGTCTTCAGGCTTGTCCCATGGCATTTTTTCGAGGTTGGGTGTATGGGGTGTGTGTCTATATTTGATTGGGGGGGAGCTTTAATTTCTCAGCGAGACAAGTGGCTGTTTGTTAGAAACCAGATAAACTGCCTAGTATTGTTCCTATGACAACTGAGGGGTTGGGTGTTGAAATGTAGCTTTAAGTTCTCGGTTTGGAAATGTCATTCAGACCTCCCACCACAGTCTCATTGAGTAGGAGGATAATGAGAAGGGGGAAAAAACCATGAAGCAACAGAAGTATCTCCGTGCATTTCATGTCTTCCTGACTCGCCTTTGTGTCTGGATTCGCCACGGGAGCGGTAAACACAGGTTTCGAGCAGAGCAATACCTCAGTCTAAAATCAATGGAAAGGGATCCGAAAAGTTGGGGAAGAGAAATGCCAACATATGGGGGTAATAAAGAGGCGGGAAGGGGTCGGCTCCCATAGGTTTGTGCAAATCCCTTCTCCAGTGCTGACCAGCAGTGAGAACATCTTGAACCAGTTACCGCCCAGCTAGCTCTTCAAGAGCTGCAGATCGTTCCCGAAAATGCAACGTGGAGAAACATTCCTTTGGTGGCAGGATCCTTTAACCGCTCTGGCGTAAGATTTGTTCATCTCCTCTGGGCGGACTACGGAGAACACTGTATTCTTTTAAGGCCCATGCTTTCAAGTCTGTTATTTGCCCTTCGATAGCTTGTCTGTTTCCTGTGGGAAAAGAAGGCTGTACCCTGGGAATAGTGGCCAAACCTAAGTATTTCATCCCACAGTGAAAAATTCCTTTAAGACCTGCTGTGTGTGGAAATGACCAAGCCTCTGATGATGTGCTATATTGGGGGGGGGGGGGGGGGGAGTTAGATAATATTTGGCATAGATTAATTATACAGTCATGGATTTTCCATGCCTGAAGGGCTTCCTATTTTCAACTCCTAAGTGGTTTTTGACTATTTGGTCATTAACCATGTCCGGAAGTTAGAAAGGAAGAGAAAACTTCCATGGGCTTCAGCCCTTGCTTAATATATTAGGTCCACCGTCTCTTCTGAAAGCTCTGAAAACCCAGAGAATTTCAGGTGAAAAGCTGGGTAGTAAATCCTGACCTGAACTGAGGGGAGACTATTTATATATAGTCTTTACGTATCCCACGTAGTACAAGCGTTGGTATGTTTTACTGTAGAAATAGTGATGTGTTTGATTACAGAGTGCCAAAACCAGACCCCCACCCTCCCTCCCGAGAGTTTTCTGTAGGTAGAACAGTCCCCCTTGTTATCATTATCAAATCGTCATCGTAATGATCGGAGTGTCCGATAAGGGTGGGCGGACCGCTAATTCCTGATAAGCATTGAGCTTCTGTGATGTGTGCATCCGCAGCGCTGGGTTGGCCCATCAAGGTATAAGATGCTTTACCTACATTAACTTCTTTTTAATCCTCACAAAAACTCAATATCACCAGTATGTCAGGCCCTGTTTTATGTGGGGACACTGATGCACAGAATGGGGAAGCGACTTGCCCAAAGCGACACAGCCGGAAAGCGTGTAGCAGGAGCCAAGGTTTGAAGACAGGCAGCGTCCACGCAGTCTGGCCTCCGTGAGCCCACTCAGGTATGAGTGGCCCAGGAACTGTTGACTGAGTCAGAGGGGTGGGCGGGTCAGCTATTTCCCTGAGACCTAGTACCCCCTGTGCCCTGGTGTCATCAAAAGCCGAGGACTTGACCACCGTGGTCACCGGGCAGGGGCCTGCAGGGGAATACTTCTACAGGGTTCTCCCGGGTGGGGGTGGGGGAGTTCTGGGGCTCTGCGAGGCTACTCATCTCTTTCCGGGCTTCCCAGCATTGCGCTCCATCAGCCGGCCTTCTTCGTCTTGAAAAATGAAGGCACACAGGACAACTCTTTGCTCAGCCCCAAGGAAATGATCTTGAGTAGCAGGGCTCAGTCTTTTCATAGATATTTTCTGGGTCCCCATGCCTGCAGGAAGTCTGGGCTCTGGAAGACATGGGTCCACCTCGGAGGGATGAGCACCCCAGGGTGGGAGCCACATTGGAACAAAGCGAGGGCCCCTTGGGGGCGGGGATTCGGGTAGCTTATGGAACTTGAGCTGCATGACCCTGAATGCACAAAAGGATACTTTTTTTTGAAGTTTATTTATTTATTCTGAAAGAGCCTGTGAGCCTGAGCAGGGGAGGGGCAGGGAGGAGCAGAGGGTGCAAAGAACGCTGTGAGGGGCTCAAGCTCAGAGCTCGCGAACTGTGAGATCATGACCTGAGCTGAAATGAAGAGTCTGTTGCTTAACTGAACGAGCTTCCCAGGGGCCCTTGTAACAGTAAGAAGCACTTGTAACAGTGCTTTTCAAAAAAGTGGATAAGGCATCTCTCCAATACCTATGCATTTCTGGGGCTACAAAGATTCATTCCAAGCTAATAGCAGCTTCCCCATTCTACTTCCTAAATTCCCTATCACTCTACTCTGCCTCATTTTTCTTCTTCGCGCATGTCTCTATTACTAGCAGACATGTTATTTTTGAACTGATTTCAGGGTCCTAAATTTATTTTTTCTTTGAGCTCCATCTTGAAACTTGTTCCCTCCCGTCAGTCTCCGGCTGCTATCAGTAATGACATTTTTTTTCCTGCCCTTTGGATTTTTCTTACTTATTAGTTATCATTTTTGTATTCACAGCCACGAGAATTTCTTAAACAGTTTTGATTGTGCAATCAGTATTTGGAGAACTGATGTCCTCATTCAGGAGGGGAACCTAGCCAAATTTGAATATAATCGTTGAGTGTTTTTAAAATCAGGCTTATTTTAAATGACTAAGGAGGATATGCAAAGTAAAATACTTTCATATTTTGTGAACTGCCTTCAATTTAGATTGGGAACTGGGAAACTACGCAAAATTTTTAGTCTGCTGAAAACATGGAAACCCACCTAACTGGTACCAGTGTTTTTCTTTTGGAAAAATTGAGAAAATTTTCAGTATAAAACAGTTCTCCAAAATTATATGAAGGAATGTAAGTGATTAGGGACGCCTGAATGGCTCATTTAGTTAAGCATCTGACTTTTGGTTTTGGCTCAGGTCATGATCTCACAGTGAGTTCAAGCACTGCACTCACAGTGCAGAGCCTGCTTGGGATTCTCTCTCTCTGCCCCTCCCTCTTGCTCGATCTCTCTGCCCCTCTCTGTCTCTCTTTCTCTAAAAATAAATACATAAACTTTAAAAAAAAAAAAAAAAAAGAATGTAAGTGATGAAATCTTGGGACATTTTCTGGGTCAGGTTCCTAAGTTCTGGACTGTAACCTATTGCCTTTCTATCCTATATCGATTCTGGTTTATGAATTCCAAAGTATTTAGGATAATCACAATGAAAAATACATGTATATTATTAACTGTTAATAATGTGGCCCTGTAATGTGTAGCAACATGGATGGACCTTGAGGGTGTTATGCTTAGCGAAGTAAGTCAGGCAGAGAAGGACAGATACCATATGTTTGCACGTATAGGAGGATTAGGAGGAACTTAACTGAGGACCATGGGGGAGAAGAAGGGGGGAAATGGTGGGGGAAAGGGAGAGAGGCAAACCATGAGAGACTCTTGAATGCTGAGAAACAAACTGAGGACTGATGGGTGTGGGGGGGAGGGGGGAGATGGGCATGGAGGAGGGCACTTGTGGGGATGAGCACTGGGTGTTATATGGAAACCAACTTGACAATAAACTATTTGTAAAAAAAAAAATAATAATGTGGCCCTGTAAATAGCTCATTAGAACATTTACATAGTTGATGTTCTTTCTTTAATTCTTCAAGGAACAGATTAGATGCATATAAAATTGGATACAATATGCTTTTTCTAAGTCAATATAATATTTGCAACAGCTTGTTTTTCTTTTTTTGTTTGTTTATTTTTTGTGAGAGAGAGAGAGGGAGACACAGAATCTAAAGCAGGCTCCAGGCTCTGAGCTGTCAGCACAGAGCCCAGCGTGGGGCTCGAACTCACAAACTGCGAGATCATGACCTGAGCTGAAGTCAGACACTTAACCAACCGAGCCACCCAGGCGCCCCTGTTTTTCTTAGTTATGTTTTAATAGCAAAATAGTTTCTCAGTGCTTTTGATGATAAAGTAAGACCTTGCTTAAAAACAAAGTGTAACTGCTTACTTTAAGGTAGAAGGTAGAGTCACTGATAGGAAGATAAAGTTTTCTTTTAAAGGATCTTCTTTTTCCGCCTTGGAAGACTTTAATTCTCCATAAGCACCTGTTCTACTAAAAACCCGTTGCTGGTGGTAGCATCGGAAGCATGCTTTGTTTGAAATAGATGCATAAAGGCTTTTTAAACACAAGCCCATCGGTTCCTCTCTGTTAGGATGTGTGTGACATCTACGTAAAGTGAGACTGGAGTCCTTAAAATTGAGAGAAATGGAGTTGAGGTTGTACGGGCACAGCGAAACTTTCCAGGGCGCTTTCAAGGTTCTAATTACCTGGAAAAAAAAAATCTCCAAACCTCCAGGCGTTTTCTAGTCAGTATCATGTCTATGGCAGTGGTTACCATGACCCCAGGAATGTGCCCGTTCACTGCACCCACTGAAGCGTTTGCTTCCCCCAAGAGGTCCAGCCTTTGGAACTAACAGACCTGTACTTTGAGCTCCTGCTGCCCCTTGCTAGCTGAGTAAATGACTCCACGTATTTCCCGAAGCCCTAGAGAGCGGGGTGTCAGGACTGTCAGGTTCCTGTGGCTGTTGCGGGAAAACGAGAGGACATGTGTAGAGCACGTGCTGTGGCCCCTGGAATAATGGTGCCTTGACCCACTTGAGTTCCCGTCCCAGGTCCTTTCAGGAATGGGCTTCAGTTCAGTCGCAAAGCCTGTGGATCCTTTCTAAGTTCTTTTATTTTTTTTATTTTTTAATTTTTTTTTATTTTAGAGAGAAACAGAGTGTGAGCAGGGGAGGGTCAGAGAGAGAGGGAGACACAGAATCCGAAGACAGGCTCCAGGCTCTGAGCTAGCTGTCAGCACAGAGCCCGACGCGGGGCTAGAACCCATGAACCGTCAGATCATGACCTGAGCCGAAGCTGGACGCTCAACCCACTGAGCCACCCAGGCGCCCCGATCCTTTCTAAGTTCTGTGTCTCTCTTTTTCATGTCATATTCAGCGACACAGGATGATGGTGGCGGTCACTTACGGCTCACTTAACCACCTTGTTCTCGCTGTCACAACAGCTATAAGTGTGTTGTCCGCAGTTCGAATCCCCTCGACAACCCATTGGTGCGATTACTGGGCCCATTTCATAGATGAGGACACTAAGGCATAGGGGTAAAGGAACACGCGTAGGGCCATTTCTACCCGGGAAGCTGTGGAACCAGATTATAAATCCAGATAGGCTGTGGCTGGTATGGATGGGAAGTCCTTCTGGCAGAAAAGCAGAATAAAAGGTGAGTGAACCCGAAAGTCTCAGAAATGGTCTTCTCATTTCTATTCTGCAAAGCGTCACGTCTTCCAGGCCCGGCCGTCTCAATATTGAAATACACAGTTGACTTTTTCTGCTTCTGATTTCACAGATCAACAGGAGCAATTTTAGTCATTTGTGTTTTATGAGTTTAAATTAGGCCACGAAAGGCCAGGAGGGGAATTCCTTGTTTTCATTTGATCTCATGCACTAACAAATTTACTCATGCAACTTCCCCTATTTTTTTTTCTCGAATGTTTTCACTTGAAAGTGGGGGTGGAAGGGAGAAGTGTGTGAGTATTTGGGTCCCAGGGATGCACTGTCATTTATCTTTCTGGAGAATCCTCCGTCTGGTGTAGAACGAATCCCTAGGAAAGTGAAATGAGTAAGAACCGTAATGACTGGTGTCTTTCTCCTTTATCTCCACCTAGCTCTAGGGCGCTCACTTTCTGGAAGGGCAAGACGGCCGAGCAAAGAATTGTAGGGAATGAGGGAGTGACGTACCTAAAAGGCCTGTATTTGGATGACGAGTTCATTCTCAGAGGATGGGGGAGGGGGTTCCCACTGAGCATTTCCTCCTCTTTCAAATGTGGGTTGAGAATTTGACTTGGAAGGGGAGAGCAAGCTACCCTAGCTGACGGCTCACGGTGCTTCGAAATCTCGGGGGCACCTGGGTGGCTCAGTCGGTGGAGCATCCGACCTCAGCTCAGGTCACCATCTCACGGTCCCTGGGTTCAAGCCCTACATCCGGCTCTGCACTGTCATTGCGGAGCCTACTTGGCATTCTCTCTCCTTTCTCTTTCTCTCTCTCTCTCTGCTCCTACCTCACTTGCGAGCTCTCCCTCTTCCTCTCAAAAATAAATAGACTAAAAAAAAAAAAAAAAGAGAAATCTCTCTAAAACATTTTCTGGCTTTGGACTGAGCCTACCTGTAGGAAGATATAATAATCTTCCTTCCTCCCTTCCTCCCTCCCTTCCTTTCTTTCTTCCTTCCTCCCTCCCCCCTTCCCTCTCTCCCCTCCTCCCCTCCTCCTTCCTTTACCCATATTGTCACATAAGTCACGCAACGCCTACCTGCAGACAGATGAAAGAAAGGACAGCGTGAGGGTCCATTGGGGGAAGACAACCCACTCTTTTTTCCTTTCCCCTCAGCGACTCCATCTTTTATTTGACCCTTTGCCATTTTGGCGACAAGGCACATTTCACACGCTGACATTCATCAAAGTCTTTAAGCATCTTCCTGTGGCAGCCGGGCTTTTATTTTTTAAAGTAAGGGAAAGAAAAGGCTTGTGACGGGAAAATAATGCAGAGCAATGGTCTTTCTTTCTTCTCTTTTTTGATGGCGGTGGAGGAAAGGCCCCCTAGTAGGGAGTGTTTGCAGAACATTAAGAGACCGCAGCGATGTCTTGGAAGAGGTTTTTAAGTAGAATTTAAGCTAATTTGGAGCGGGGGGGGGGGGGGGGGGGCCGGGGGTACCCGGCTCTGCCCTCAATTAAGTTTATTGTGAGATTTTGCAAACATCTTTAAGTGGTGATGGGGCAGTAGGGATACCCGCTCTTCTGGGGAGATGAAGATACAGAGGCAATTTTTAACCTGGGCGTCATTTGGCATAGTTTTTGAAAACAGCAGCAGCAACACGTAACCAGCCCTTCAGGTTCTCGGTCATGGCACGAACCGGGTGAGTTTTCTGGGGAGGGTTGACCGCAGTAGCCCAGGTAAAAACCCTTCCTTCTCTTCTACCCATAAGGGATCTATTCTTTCTCCCCCGGCCCTGCCTGAATTCTCTTAGTACTTGGGGGAAATGTTCACCCTCCTGTAAACCTCCGGCCCACCCGGGCCCCTCAAGTACGGGCTGTTAGGTGAGAGGTTAACAAAAATGGTCCTGGGTGCCGACTAGCCTGCATAAGCTTGTAGCGGAGCAGTTGGCAGAGACGTCGTGGGGGGCATGTTCTTTTTGCAAAATGTGTTGCACACCTACCACAGGCCAGATGGTGTTTTGGGTCTGGGAATACGACCGTGAACAAGGTTCCTGCCTGCGTGGGGGGGGCAGGGTGGCTGACGGTGATGGCGCAGAGTACATGCCAGGTGGCAGGTAGGTAATTAGGGAGAAAAATACGTCCAGGGCAGACAGAGGAGCATCCGAGGGGTCCAGGGAAGGACAGCTTATCCGGGGCTCTCGGGAAAGGCCTCTGCGCCATTGTGATGCTTTGCTCAGAGACTTACCCACGAGTATGTGGAAGAAGGGGATGGTAGGCAGAGAACACGAAAACCACCCCAGTGGAGTGGGAAGCAAGCTTGTCACGTCCGTGAGTTAGGAAAGAGGCCAGTGTTGGGGCGCCTGGGAGGGCTCGGTCACTTAAGCATCCAGCTCTTGATCTCCGCTCAGGTCACGATCTCCTGGTTCGTGAGTTCGAGCCCCGCGTGAGGCTCTGTGCTGCCTGTGCGGAGCCTGCTTGGGAGTCTCTCTCGCCCTCCCTGTTTCTCTGCCCCAACCCCGCTTGCGCGCTCTCTCAAAATAAGTAAATAAACTTAAAAAGAATTTTTTTTTTAAGGAAAGAGAGGCCAGTGTGGAACAGTAAGCAGGGGGGACGGTAGCAGATGAGGTCTGGGAAGTAGTGGATATCAGGTCTCCTAGGGCCCTGTTGGCCATAGAAGCTTCTGGAAAGTAGGAGACCATAACGAGAGGGAAGGAGGATGGTGTTCTGAGAGTATGGGTGATTTTGTGTAGGGATCCCAGAGAGACCAGCCCTTGGCACCTCTTAACTGGAGTGTGTTCAAGCTACGTAGGGCTCTCTTTGGATAAAATGCTCCTTTTGTCAGAAAACCTTGGGAGGGGGAAAGAGCGAGACAGAGAGAGAAAGTTGAGCTATCAACCCCTTAGCAGCTAAGGAGCCAAAAGTGGATAATTCCTCCTGTCACATTTATTCCACAGGGAGGTAGTGTGGGGTCCCTAGGTGTCCAGCACTGGGCGGTTTCCATTCCGTTCCTGGCTGCCAAAACCTCGCTCTCCGAGGGGCATGTCGTTGCTGGCTTGATCCCCCTTGAAACAGTGGAGAATCGGGAAACTTTGATGGTTTCCACGTGACTCCGTGCTAAACATTCCGCATCTTCTTTTTTGTAGCCCTGAGTTCTGTGTTCCCTGACTTGAGTGATTTTCTCATAATTCTGTGCGCAGATCCGCTTGATACAGGTTTAAAAAGCTGTGTTCTGTAGTTCTTAATTTACATCTGGAGGCAGAAGAGGAGCGTGGGAAAGCCAAAGCCATTGCTCCGCTAGGATGAACACAAGTGTCTCTGCGTATTTGCTTTGAAATAACTGCGTTAGGGATGCCTGGGTGGCTCAGTCAGTTAAGCGTCTGACGTCGGCTCAGGTCATGAACGTGCGATCCATGGGTTTGAGTCACACGTCGGGCTCTGTGCTGACAGCTCAGAGCCTGGAGCCTGCTTCAGATTCAGTGTCTTCCTCTCTCTCTCCCCCTCCTTCTCTCATGCTCTGTCCATCTCTCTCTAACTCAAAAATAAATAAAAACATTAAAAATTTAAAAAAAAAGGAATAACTGCGTTAAAGCCATTTTGTTTTTGCAATTTCTTACAGAGTTCATTGCTGTAGATGGATTGCGGCCCCTTGTCGTCCTCTGCTCTGTCATCATCTGCTATTAAACACCCTCCCTGTTGTGCAAGGTACGTACAGTCTCTGTCATCTGGGACTTTTCTTGGTAACAGACATGGCGGTCAGCGAGGGCAGACGTAAGATGCGTGTGCGCATCATTTTATCCACACTGGACCACACAGCCGAGTCTAACCACTTACACAGCGTCGTGGAGGCTTGGCAGCTCTTTGTACGTCTTGTCCACGTTTCTCTTCCTTCGCCCCACTTGAGACCCGACACCTCAGTCTTACCACCTGACTTTCCACTAGTTAGTTATGCATTTGGGTTAGCACCCCTGTTCTTTGAGCCAGGGACCCACCTGCAGAAAAGAGTCAACCGGTTTTGTCATTTATAGTTTGGCTCAACTGGACCGGATTTCCTCACTGCCTCTGGCTGAAACTGACTGAGCGATTGAGAGTTTCACTTGTGGGCTGGAGAAATTAGTGACTGGGGAACATAGAGTGCTTGCTGGCGGACGGCCTGGCTTGCTCCTGTCCACCCTCCTCTGAGGTAGGATCTCTGGACTGAGAGAAAGGTAGCTGAAAGTTGCCACTTCCGGTGGGGAGAAGCCAGCCCCCGTGGCTTGAGCTACCTTGGGAGCTGAGAGAGAAAGATGTAGAAGTAGCTACGGAAGGATGTAGGAGACCCCCCGGGGTACCTGCACATTTCTGGTTTTTTAAAGAAAAATGTTTTTTAGTGTCTTTTATTTATTTTTGAGAGAGAGACAGAGACAGCGTGAGCAGGGGAGGGTCAGAGAGAGAGGGAGATACAGAATCTGAAGACAAGCTCCAGGCTCCAGGCTCTGCGCTGGCTGTCGGCACAGAGCCTGATGCGCGGCTCGAACCCACGAACCGCGAGATCATGACCTGAGCCGAAGTTGAACGCTTAACCGACTGAGCCACCCAGGTGTTCGCCCCCCAAATTTTTTAAATGTTTGTTTATATTTGAGCGAGAAGCGGGGAGCATGAGCAGGGGAGGGGCAGAGAGAGAAGGAGACAAGAATCAGAAGCAGGCTCCAGGCTGCCCACACAGAACCCGACGTGGGGCTCGGACCCACGAACCTCAAGATCGTGACCTGAGCCGAAGTCGGACGCGTAACTGACTGAGCCCCCCAGGCGCCTCTAAATTTCTGGTCTTAACGCCCAAGTGACTTCTCTCTGGCATCTTCGACCTGGGGGTCCATTCCTGCTTAGCTCCTGAGAAATGGTAGGGGGGTGTTCGAATTCAGGAATGGGAGTTCAAGACCTGGTCTCCCCCAGATTCCCCGGCGTACATCTCTCAACTGAATCTGCTTTCTAGGTGAAAGATCGAGAGTTACATATGCAGGTCCCTTTTCAAGCAGCCTCTGCCTTCCAGCTTAAAGGGCAGCACATGTGTCACTCATGAAGTGGCGTGTCCTCCTTGGTCCTTTTTCTAAAGCTGGTCATGTCTGCTGGTCTCCCGCGGCTTGAGCCGTTTTGCCCCGTGCATCCCGGGGCTCCCCCCTTGCCTTCCCCCCACATCAGTAGACAGTTTGCAGCCTGTGCTCTGAGACCGTGATATTTCTGCCTTGGACTGGAGTCTATTCTGGAACGGGCTGTGTGGTGGCCGGGCACTGCAAAATGAGTCAGTTCCTGCAGTTCGGTTACAAGTTCTCAAAAAGTATTTCAGAATGTGGATGTGGTCAGCAGAGTCATTTTCCAGGCATCTAAAAGGAAACCCACATCAACTGTAACAATTGAGCTGCGAGCCGATGGCCCTGCACAGCACAACTGGGCCTGCTTTTCCTCAAAGGAAAGCCTTAGAGCTGCTCTCAAACTCGCCTCCTTTATAGATCTTAAAGGAGACGTCATCTTTGTGCTCGCAGATCACATTGTAGCTGTAACCGATGGCGCAAACAGTGAGAAAAAGGTTTGGCCTCCGTCATCTTTTGACTGTGGGTCATCTTTTGACTGTGGCCGCAAGTTTGACAGGAGAAGTTCTCGTAAAATGGAATCTTAAGATTAGAATGCAGTGCGCCCAGAGCGTGAACCGTGGCTTTGGGACGGGTACTTTGGTGATCGTGGCTGATGCTCTGAGGGAGAACTAAGATGGTTTAGGCACCACCAGCATGCGCGGATGTACGATTATTTTGTTTGCTGATGGAGTTCTGAGCCTCTGTAGAGTTAGCAATGCCAGTAAGAATAATCACAGCCTTTTCTCACTTTCAAAGAATTTCAGGTTTGGCCTAACGTGTGGACAATATTTTAGTTCAGCATTGGGGAGGTTTTGTGTTTTTTTTATCCCCTTGGGGACCCCATGAATTAAATGAATTAAAATGCTGATCGAGGTCTTAGCTATCCGTTTTGCACCACCCATTAAAACCGATGGGGTTTTCAATAATGGAGAAACGGGCCTAGAAAAAATGGGCAAATGGTTTGAACAGACACTTTACCAAAGAAGAGAGACAAATGACAGACAGGCATATGAAAAGATGTTCACCATCAGAAGTCATTAGGGAAATGCACATTGAAACACCAGTCATCTACTGCCATCCACCTATTTGAATGGCTCCAATGGAAAAGGCCGATCATACCAAGTGGCAGCAGGTTTGTGGATGTTCCAGAACTCTCCTAATACATTTAGGTGGAAATGTAAAATGGCATATTTTGGAAGACCATTGCCAAAGTCTTACAATGTTAAAGATACACCTACCGTATGGTCCAGATATTCTGCTCCTAGAGAGAAGAACATCTATGTCTGTACAGAGATTTGTACATGGGTGTTTATGGCCGTTTATAAGTAATAGCTAGAAACCGGAAGCAACCCTGATGTCCATCAACAGGTGAATGGATCAACAAATTGCGTGTCCGTATGACGGATAGTACTCAAGACTGAAACGAAGTGAGTTACTAATGTAGTCAGCAACGTAGAGGACCCCACCCTAAGTGCAAGAAGCCAGACAGAAGGGAGTACACACTGTACAATTCAATTTATGTAAAATTCTAGAACATGCAAAAGAAATTCATGATGGTAGCAGATTCCTGGTTGCTTGGGGTGGTGAGTGGGAGGGATTATAAGAGGGCACAGGGAAAAGTTGGGGGCCGGTGGATAATTTCACTATGTTGCTTGTAGTGATAGATTCACAGGTATAGGCACCTGTCAAAACTGAAATCAACTTGTATACTTTAAATAGGTGCGGTTTATGGCGTGTTAGTTATTCCTCCATTAAAAACAACTTTAAAAAATGAGCAATCACTATTCTGGTCGATGGAGCATTTAAAAATGCCCTTGTTTGACATAATAAAGACTTGGCATTTCTTAGGAAAAAAAAATACCCAATGAAAGTTTAATTTGGGGAGGATAGATCTATAACCTTCTAATAACAGAGGAGAAACAGAAGTTAAACTGAATGGAATAGATGTGATAACTTTAGTTCCTCCTGTTTCCAAGGGATTGAAACTGATGAATCCACACCGATCTTGTCCAGCACCCGTGGGGCCAGCTCCCTGCCTGGTGTATAATCATTGGCACTTAACACAGCTCCTGTAGCACTTGCCAAATGACAGGGCTCGGGGGTGGGGGGGCTGTCCTAAAGCCTCTGCAGCAGGGTTCAGATCTGCAAAGATGTAAAGCCCCCTTAAGATTCTCCCACTGTCAGAGAGAAGTAAGTCTATGCACAGAGCACATGAACATTGATAAAGACCCTTCAGAAACCTCATTTTGTGTGTTCATCTCAACAATCCCATGGTCAGGAGGATCAGCATTCCCTTCCTCTGCTTGGGGACCATGCTGCGAACCAGAGAAGCCGAGCTGTTTGCCTGGATCACAGAGCCCTCCCCTTCTTGGACAGAGGTCACCATTCTTCCTACTGTACCTCGTTGCTTCCCCAAATTCATGTCCTTGGCTATTTGGCTAAGCTTCTTCACTCATAGATCTTCAGGCAGTCTCCTCTGTTTGTATATGAGCTGCTCACGGCGATGATCTTTAATCCTGTTTCCCCATTCTGTAGAAGGGTAGTAATAACAGCCGCAGGTTTCATGAGAATATTGTAAAGATCAAGGACTCCTATGGTGAAAGAGCTGTAGTAGCCCGTAAACATGGTGCACGCAGTGGGTATTGATATTTACAATGTGATTTCCTTATCAGGCCTGACTGCTGATGGCGCACTACTGAATGAGCAGCTTTGTAAAACCAGCCAGTAGACAAAAGAGCTTAATTCCATGAGTTGCATTGTGGTTTCCGTCAAGATCGCGAGTTTCATAGTAAATGAAATCTTGTGCCATGGATTATGGGAAACCCTTCCTTAAGAGACACTAAATGGTCCTGGAGCACCTGGGTGGCTCAGTCGGTTAAGCGTCCGAATCTTGATTTCTGCTCAGGTCATGAGCTCACGATTCGTGGGATTGAGCCCTACATGGGGCTCTGCACTGGGCATGGAGCCTGCTTAAGATTCTCTCTCTCTTTCTCTCTCCCCCCCCACCTCCTCCCTCCCTCCCTCCCTCCCCTCACCCTGCCCTTCCCTTGCTCATCTATGCTTTCTCTCACTCTCAAACAAACAAACAAACAAACAAAAAGATACTAAACAGTCCTTAGTTGAGTCCTGGAGACTGAAACCTGTGGTTTGAAAGCACACTGAAGAGCTGAACGCGGGTGCCTTTGGGGTTGACTTAGCTGGGAAGGTTGACCCGTCCGTGCTTGGCACCTTTTTCCTCCTTGGCTATATTGACCGACATTTCTCTTTGCTTTGTCACATTCAGTGGCTCGCTTTCTTTCCTGTCCCTCTTCCTTTCTGATGGGTCTCTTGCCAACCAAACTTCTTCCCAGCTTATGTGATGAACAATGTGGGGACCACCATAGTCTTGTTTTACTCCCTAGGATGGCATTTCACAAAACCTGTTTTCAAAACACAGGGGAAAACTCTGGTTGAAGAAGTTCAGGAAACGCTGGGTTGAACAGCATTCAATTACATTTCTTTCCTGCGAGACTTCTCAGAACCTTTTTCTGTTTGTATTGAAACCTCGAGAGGAGCATATGGTACCTCTGTAACATTTCCCAAATTTAATAGATTCACAGAACTGTGTGTGTTTGTGTGTGTGTGTGTGTGTGTGTGTGTGTGTGTGTGTGTGGACTCCTTGGTTTAATACTCCAAAGTTGAACACACGTTGGAAAATGCCGTTTGGCAACTTATTCTTTGATATGTTGGTAAAATGACAATTTTCCTTCGAGTTTTCTGTCTGTCCCTCCTGGTACATTGAAAACAAACTGTGACTTGTTTTCTTAGCTAGGTCTCCAGAGTTCCAGTTTCCGAACTTTTTATTCATGGTTTTAAAACCCATTCAGGGGGCGCCTTCGGCTCAGGTCATGATCTCGCAGTTCGTGGGTTCGAGCCCTGCGTTGGGCTCTGTGCCGACAGCTCAGAACCTGGAGCCGGCTTCGGATCCTGTGTCTCCCCCTCTCTCTGTCCCTACCCTGCTCATGCTTTGTCTGTCTCTCTCTCTCTCAAAATAAATAAGCATTTAAAAAAGTAAGAAAAAAATAGAACCCATTCAGGTTAATTTTAACCTTAGAAAATCAGCAGAGGTAATCTGAGAGCATGGAGATGGTAAGGTTTTGCCCAAGGATGAAAGTCAGTGGAGGAATTTCTCTCTTTGTTCTGTTTTATTTTATTTCATTTTTTTCTTCACCAAATCGTCTAGATTCTGCCCTTTGAAGTACCTCCATTCATTCTGTCCCTATTCTGGGCCCCAATTGCTGTCTCCATGGGCACGTTAACTGTTAGGAAGCACAGCAGTGGGATGAATTTGACCTCTCAGAGTGAAAAGAATTCCATTGTATGGATATATCTTTTTTAACAGTTTGTTTCCCAGACCACATAAAGTTCAATAATCAGGGCAGGACTGAACAGAGAGCTAACGTCAGAATGAATCGTAGTTGTCAGGGAGAGATTCGAATAGTTTCGATGCTCTTGTCTGCCGGCCAGGAATGGGAAGCAGAATGAATGTGGGGCTAGGGACGTTGAGTTGCGAAGTCGGACAGTCGGTGAGTCGGGATCATTTCTGACTTGTCCCATCCACAGGTATGCCGGGAAAGTTCAGCCTTGTGGCTTGGATTGCTCATCAGGCCCTGAGGTTCGCTGTTCTTCTAGCCTTGCCGACTTCCATCTAGTGTGTTGTCATTAGAAGGTGAGGATTTGCCTTTCATTATGAAGGTTTTTTTTTAAATAAATTTGAATTTTTTTTTTTTTTAATGTTCTGAGAGGGAGCGAGAGAGAGTGCAAGTGGGGGAGGGGTGGAGAGCGAGGGGAGAGATAATCCCAGTCGGGCTGTCAGCACAGAGCCCGATGTGGGGCTTGAACTCACAAACCGTGAGATCATGACCTGAGCCACAATCAGGGGTCGGACACTTAACTGACCGAGGGACCCAGGAGCCCCCATTTTTCTAGCCTCTTATGCCTTGCCATTTTCTGTAAACGACAGGGTTTTGCTGTTTCTTGCTGAAAATCACTGCTATAGTGCGTCACCACTCATGCTCCCTAGATTATCCCCTCCCCCCACCATGCACACCCACATACACACAGCATTCTCTCCTGTCCTTCTCAGCCAGACCTTTCCAGGCTGTATTATCCTTTAGTGCCAAGTATCTCTCCTGACCCCTTTCTCCACTCATAGAAAGAGGAACCAGATTTCCCCTCTGTTACTTACCATGAATATAAACAGCAGTTGTGTTTCTGTTATTTCCCCTTTCAACCTAGCGATAAAGTTTGCCACGGCGTCCTCCCCGCCCCCCCCCCCCCCCACCTTGCACAGGAAGAAAGACTTCCTTCCTCCATCTCTTGCCTTTTGCTCAGAGCTGTGAATAATCTTCCCTTTCCCTTGGACTCCGGATGCTCACCTTTTCTAACTTTTTTGTTTTTTAAACTCCCGAGGGTTACCCCTCCTGTATCCTTCCTCTCCCCCAACTTCTGGTTTTCTCCATCTCCTCCTCTTCCTCTTCTACCTGGTTTAACAGGACTGCCCATGAAGCCTTACCTCATTGATAAGTACCTAGGTGCTGAAGTTAGGTGTCCGGCTTCTCTTACACCCCTTTTCTTCTTGGCTGTATTGACCTCCATCTCTCCTCCTTGCTTTTTGTTGTTTTCCTTTTTTTTTAAATTTTTTTTTTAATGTTTTATTTATTTCTAGGAGAGAGAGAGAGAGAGACAGCGTGAGCAGGGGAGGGTCAGAGAGAGAGGGAGTGACAGACTGAAACAGGCTCCGGGCTCCGAGCTGGCAGTCAGCACAGAGCCCGACGCGGGGCTCGAACCCATGAACTGCGAGATCATGACCTAAGCGAAAGTCGGACGCTTAACCGACTAAGCACCCAGGCGCCCCTTGTTTTCCTTTTTTAAAAAAAAAAAGTTTATTTGCTTATTTTGAGAGAGCGTGTGTGCAAGTGAGCAGGGGAGGGGCAGAGAGAGAGAGGGAGTGAGAGAGAGAATCCCAAACAGGGTCCGCACTTGGCACTTGTCAACACGGAGTCCGATGTGGGGCTTGAACCCACGAGCCGTGAGATCGTGACTTGAGCCGAAATCGCGAGTTGGATGCTCAACCCACTGACCCACCCAGGCACCCTAACTCTTTGTCATTTTCAGTGGCCCTTTGTCTTAAGTCTCCCTTTTCCTTTGTACATTCTAGACTACGTTTGTGTTGATCTTAAAAATCAATCTCCGCTTATAAGTTGAGATCTTGATCTTTGAGGTTCTCTTATTCGTTATGTTTTTAATCCAGCTCATTTTAATTAGATTGATAGTGTTTCTCTAAACACCGACGTGTACTTGACAGAATCATCCATATATTGTCAAAAATGTACGGACTGTAGACCAGCCCAGGATCAACTAATAAGGAGGGAAGAAGGGGAGAAAAATGCTGTCGTCCTGACCCTTCAGGGTTCTTGACCAGTACTGAGTTATTACCACCAAAACAGTTTTCTTTTTAATGTTTATTTATTTTGAGAGAGAGGGCGCATGCAAAAGGTAACCAGGGAAGGGGCAGAGAGAGAGAGAAAATCAAGCAGCCTCCGTGCTCACCACAGAGCCCGACTTGGGCCTTGATCCCACATCCCTGGGATCATGGCCTGAGCCAAAATCAAGAGACTGACCCTTAACCAACTGAGCTACCCAGGCACCCCTACTTCTGGTTTCTTTGTGACCAGTTGAAGTGGTCCCACCTCCACTGGGTGGCCATCACTCGAGGAGCAAATACTTCGTGTGCACGTTGGGACTTGATAAGGCCATCTTTCTTCCATTCTCTAGAAGTTTAAAAATACCCAATTCCGCCCCTTTCCCTTATTGAACACACATCAGAACAGTCTTTCTTTATAAAACTCAATTAGCTTTCCTGTTTTCTCTTTGTTACACAGTAGACTAATCCACGTTATCATCCTGTTTGTCTTGGTGAATATCTTGTGGGTATTGTAACCACTAGGTCATCAGATAGTATCAGCAAGCATGAAATATACATGTAGCCCTCCATCACCTCAAACCGTTGTTCTTAGCTCCTCCAAACCTTCACATGTATCCGTTAGCTGTCTTCCCTTTTCCTTTGTGGTATGAGTCATTTACCCAAACCAAATAATTTAAGAAATCAGCATACTACCATAGACCTCATAATAATTGAAGTCCCATGCTACTTCTGGTAGATAATCTATGATTTTTGGAAGAGGCTTCATTTGATTACAATGCAGTTCACTTTGTGACCATCACAAGTAAAAGAAATTGGGTGTTCCTTTTGATCTTTTCCTTCTCTTCTCTTCTCTTCTCTTCTCTTCTCTTCTCTTCTCTTCTCTCTCTCCTCCACTGTTACTTGTTCAGTTGTCTCAATTGTTTTCATGTCACCAGAGTAGATCATGCTTGCTTTTCGTATGGAGTGAAGGCGTTTAGGAAAGCCTTCCTGAATGCCCAGGACTCTTCTGGACCCGCAAGGCATTATATAGGAACATGTACTCTGAAACTGTGCTGTCACTAGCCTGCACTTCTGTTAGGAAAATACACTCCTTTGCAAATCGGTCGATTCTATAAATGCCCACAAATCTTCCAGAAAAGTACCATAAAACTAAGATGGGAAGCATGTATTGTTTGTTTGTTTGTTTTTATTTCTGAGAGAGGGAGAGAGAGAGAGAGCAAGCGAGTGAGCGAGCGAGCATGAACAGGGGAGAGTCAGAGAGAGAAGGGAGACACAGAATGGGAAACAAGCTCCAGGCTCTGAGCTAGCTGTCAGCACAGAGCCCGATGCGGGGCTCGAACCCACGCACCGTGAGATCATGACCTGAGCCGAAGTCTGACGCTCAACCGACTGAGCCACCCAGGCGCCCCTAAAGGATAAAGATATATAAGAATTTTCCTGAAATGGAGATTCCCCCTCACTGTTTTTTGGTTTATTTCATTTTATTTTTTTACAAAAATTTTTTTAACGTTTATTCATTTTTGAGACAGAGAGAGCAGACATTGGGGCGGGACAGAGAGAGAGGGAGGCACAGAATCCAAAGCAGGCTCCAGGCTCTCAGCTGTCAGCACAGATCCCGATGCGGGGCTCAAACTCAGACTATGAGCTCATGACCTGAGCCAAAGTCAGACACTTAACCGACTGAGCCACCCAGGTGCCCTATTTCATTTTGTTTTTTAAAAAGATTTTATGTTTGAGTAATCTCTACACCCAGTGTGGGGCTCGAACTCACAACCCTGAGATCAAGAGTCGCACACTCTGCCAACTGAGCCAGCCAGGCGCCCCTTGGTTTATTTTTCAAAGTGTATTCGTACAGGTGCCAAGCACTTCACTCCAATTTCTTCAACAAATATTTAGTAAAAGGTTACTGCCTTCCAATGTTCTACTCTAGGACCTGGTGAATCTCAAAAGAATAGGACCCCATTCTTCTCCTCAAAGAGTTCCCCATTCTCACACACTTCTTTTTTTTTTTTTAATTTTTTAAAAATGTTTATTTATTTTTGAGAGAGAGTCACAAACAGAGTGCGAACAGGGGAGGGGCAGAGATTGAGGGAGACACAGAATCCGAAACAGGCTCCAGGGTTTGAGCTGTCAGCACAGAGCCCGGCCTAGGGCTTGAACTCACAAACTATGAGATCATGCCCTGAGCCGAAGTCAGACGCTCAACCGACAGAGCCACCCAGGCGCCTCATGACATCACACTTTTTTAGTTCTAAGTAGTTACTGACACATGTACGTGAGACACAGATCGAGTGCTCTGGAAGCTGGCCCTGGCTAGCAGGGAGCTGACTTTCCGGAAGACTCTAGGAAGGCCCCCTAGAATCGTAGAAGAGTCTCTCTGAGCTGCAGCCCAGCAGAGGAAGAAGAGCAGCTGGTCTGCAGTTGTGCAAAGGCCAGACATTTGCCCCTCTTGGGTCTGCCTGAGCTGAGTGAAACTTGATGACAAGGGCAAAGAAAGACCAAACGAAGAATTCTGTGCCAGGAGCACATTTGGTGACAAGGAGTTTTGTACCGCGGCCGAAACAGAGGTGTGGGGAGGTCTGATTATGAATGAAACCTGCAAACCTTAGGTGGATGTGATATTGACACATTTTGAAAGAGCCCCATAAGAATGGAAAAGGAGTAAGGGGTTCATTGTGATGAAGTAAGATTCTAAGTCCAGGGATCTTTGAAGAATTGCCTGCTTTGTTATTTATAGGTTCAGAAAAAGCACCCTGTTTTGGGGATTCTTCCTCTTCTTACCTTTGATAGAATGCAAATTACCTTTCGTCCTCAGGGATGAAGTTTGTCCCTGCAAGCGCACATGGCTGGCATTGTAGGAAGTGAATTGAGGGCTTCTTTCAGCAACGGGGAGAGTGACACAGGGAGATGTTTGCCCATGGACGGAAGTTCAGTTGCTTTCTGGAACTTGTCCATAAAAAGGCCGTTCCTTAGGTGAAAAGCATCCTTTTTGCTCTGTGTTTTTAATGAGTCAAATGATTCACGTTTTCATCCAGCGATTGTGTAAAACAATTTGGTTTTCGTTTGCAAGGATGAAAGGCATGTGTCTAAATTGCTAAATAGTATTTTTAAGAAACTAGTCTGAGTCTGTCTTTATGGGCTCTAAGTGGTTTCGCCTTTAGAAGCTTGTTTTAGGATCTCATGCCAACCCCGTCCCTTCCCAGGCCTGTTCAGACTAGAATAATCTGGCAGGCGAGGTCCTTTAGAAAAAAACAATGTCTTGAGCAGGAGCGTCTCAGAAAATGTTCACCTCGGGCTTCAAGTGACCATCAGCTGGTGTGAATGTTTTTTTGGTCCGTCTGGTCACAGGATCTCAGGTATGCAGGAATTCGATGGACAGCAATCACGTGCTGGTCATGGTGAGACCCTGGCTCCCATAACTCAGCGTAACCCCAAAGGAATCCAAGTCCGCAAGAATGTACTTGAATTAGTCACCTGTATTTAAAAGCCTGGGTTTTTCCCCCCCGCCACTCTGACATAGGTTTCATCCCAGGGTGCACGGTGTGTGTAGATGTGTGCATTTCTTCCCTGGGCGATCGTTGAGTTCTGTAGACTTTCTGTTTTCAACCACACAGGGGGTGGTTTGCTAGTTCTTTTTGTTTTGTTTTGTTTTGTTTTTTGTAAACAACTTTATGGAGGGATAATTGATCTACAAAGAACCTATACCTTATTTCTTGTATGCAGTTTGATGAGTTTGGGCGTGTGCAAATACCCATGATGCTATGGCCACAATCAAGGTGTAACAGACATAAGCAGTAACTCCTAAAGTTTCCTTGTGTCCATGTGTGTGTGTTGAGAACACTTAACATGATATCTACCCCATGGGAGACCGTTTTTTTGTTCGCTTCTAAAGTAAACTCTGACTTTGTTACAAGAGCCTTCTGGGGTGGATCTGGCAGATCCATAAATATATTTGTGTTCCTATTCAGTTTCCAAAAGCTGCTGGGACATGCGCTAAAATATGTGAAATCTCATGAGTGGGGGTGAGAGGGGCATCTGGAGTCACACTTGACCATTTTGACTTGGGAAAGTTAACATTCTATTCATCCCTCTTCATTGACGTCCACCTACGGTGCCTTGGGTCAACGTTTCTTTCCAAAAACTACAATTTCTAAAGTCAGTGGTCCTTTTTGGGGGCGGGGGGGGGCAAACAGAATCCTCTCAATAATCCCTTCAAAGAGACACAGTAAGCCCACTCTTCTTAAATAGAATGACCCCCCCCCCCCACCACACACATACACACACACACACCCTGCATTTCGTTCATTTCCAGTGGAACTTCGATGCGAATGCCATTTTATATCTGTCATCTTAGCTTGAAACACCAGTGGGCTTCTGTACTTGATTTGGTTTATAGGTCACCCCTGCTCTAATTCTGGAGGGTGAGCTCTTCAAATTCTAGGTTAACGTTTTCAACAGCAGGTGGCAGGCTTCACTGTTAATCAGTCTTCTCCCTTTAAACTCTCTTTCCATTCTGTACACCTCGGATAAATGGTCTTTAGTCCGAATGGACAGACATTGTTTTAGTGGTTGTCTTTATTCTGTTTGTTTGCATCGTGAACGAGACTTGAGCAGCAAGTACCTTGGTTACAGTTGTGTCACTGGTCCCTGGGGCTTAGCTGGCTTCTTAATTGTTAGATAATGGGATTATATAATGTGACGTTTTTAGTTGGACTGGATTCCTTTTCTTTGACTTTTACTTATAAGCTTTGAAAATGGTTTCTTAAAATTTTTACCTCAAAATGTTTTGGGGGGAGGTGCCTGGATGGCTCAGTTGGTTAAGTGTCTGACTTCGGCTCAGGTCATGATCTCACGGTTCATGGGTTCAAGCTCCGTGTCAGGCTCTGTGCTGACAGCTCAGAGCCTGGAGCCTGCTTCGGATTCTATGTCTCCCTCTCTCTCTGCTCCTCCCCTGCTCATGCTCTGTCTCTGTCTCACTCTCAAAAATAAACATTAAAATATTAAAATAAAAAAATTTTTTTTAATCTTAGAGATTGAGTGCGTGCTTTAGGCAGAGAGAGGGGCGGAGGGAGAGAGAGAATCTTAGGCAGGCTTCCACGCTCATTGCAGAGCCTGACGCGGGGCTCAATCCCAAAACTCTGGGATCATGAACTGAAATCAGGAGTCGGACACTCAATTGACTGAGCCACCTGGGTACCCCTAAACTTTGAAAATGTATTATTGGTTAATAGTCTGTGCTATAGTATATTCCTTCGATATTCTGCTTTATATTTTCATAAACTTTAAAAATGTGTTCGTGGCTGATACTAATCTATAGCATAGTCTTTAATAAAATCTTATTTCGTTTTCCCTTTTGGTATTACCTAGGTAAGTTTAAAAAGAGGGGGAAAAGACCATCTTAACCTCCTAGTTCTTTAAATTTAGGAACATTCAGAGGATAGGCAGGGCAGGCTTTAACAATTAAAAATACCATTCTTCTAATTTAAATGTAGACCAAAACTTATAAAAGCTAATCCTTTGGGTTTTGGCATTAAAACTAACCAAACCGAACCCTTGCTTCACTGTAATTGTCAGTTATTCATAAAAGTGGAGTTATGAACATTTAGTTTTAGTGGTTTATGAAATATAAATTGGCGTGTTCTATAAAATGCTTCATTTCACATTGAGGATGAGATCCAGCCAAACCTGCACAAACAGTCTTTTTTTTTTCTTTTTTCCAACTTTGGTACGTATGCCCAGGCTTTCAGGCAGTGCCAAATTGTACTTCATAGATAGAGTTGGTTTTGATGTATTGAAAAATAAAAAAAAAAAGGAAACAATCAAACAAAAACCTACTTCACCTTATAAATTTCACCTTCCTCCCCTAAGAGCGAGCCACCTGGTGAAACCCTATTATTATAACTTGGCAAGTAGCTTCTCTCTTAAAATTAGACATCTGTGATTAAGTAGTTAAATCATTCCCTTGAAATGTATATATTTAGAGCTCCCAGAATGCTGGTCATCTTGTCTTCCAGCTAACACAATTTTTTAAAGGCACTTCTCCTGGCAACGAATATTTCAGTGTCATTCTGTGGTCTAGCTACGCGTCCGGTCGAATTGTCGTGATTTAAGGTTCTAAGTATAGGCTTTCTTCCAACTGATGATCCCTTTCCTCCATCTTTTCAAAGTGACAGCCAGAGCGTTTTAAATTCATAAGAGGGTAGGATTCTACATGTTCTTAGAAGTCAAAAATAATCAGGCTTTCTCCTGCTGGGGCCTCTGTTCCCACTCTTGCCTCTCTCTGCGGTGATCTTTCTCACCCCAGGTCTGTGACATGTTCCTCCTCCTCCGCCTCCTTAAGGGATCTTCTCAAATGAGGCTTCCACCGACTACCTATGCAAATAGCGCTCCTCTTTGCTGTCACATTACTCTGGGAAACGATCATACACATCAGTTGAGTTTCTTCTTTGTCTTTGCCTACACACACCTCGGTGTCGCATTTCCAGTGCCCAGCAGAAAGTACGGAGAAGGCACTCCGTAGGCATTTCTGGGGTGAATGAATGAATGAATCCATGGAGAGGACATCGAGCCTCCAACCGTTTGTCTCCCTACATGGCATTAGGAGAGGACAGCTTGGAGCTGACGTGCTGGCGAGCTGCTGCTTTGAATACTTTGTGACATCTCTTTTTTTTTTTTTTTTTTTTTTTTGCAGGTTTCTTGGGTGTGTTAGACATCTGGTAGAAATAACATTATCATCCTCCATTTATAGCGGGGAAATAGAATTTCTTTCCTGTAGTTTATCTTACCTGTGTGCATTGTTGCATTTTTGTTTGCTTTTTACCACTTTCACTTGGGTAATCGAGCAGAGATGCACATTGGGGGCAAAAAGCAAACAAAAATTCACCAAGACCATAATAAAAGGGTGGGTTGGGGTGTGTGTTTGTCTGTGTAAATATCATGTCCCCATAATCTTCCAGTATTGATGTTCTTCTCTTTCCTTTCACAGAGCCCCTCCCCAGAAGGCTGCGGATCACCTAGCTGCTGGTGTGTGTAGGTGCCCTCAAGGGCTCAGTAGCCAGTGTAGACCCTGTCTTTAGGAATCAGTAGCTACATCTGGCTACTGGGTCTCTGATGGCATCTTCTGGCATCTGTGACCGTGTCCTGAGCGAGGTTGTTTGGGAGTCCTTCTTAATTCACGTGTTACCTTGATTTACACACACACACACACACACACACACACACGCACACGTAGAATTAAGTTCTGGAGTGGTACGTCTTCCGTTATTAGCTGGAGTGTGAGAACCCTCCAGGTTGAATGAATGATGAGGTGAATTGATTTCAGCACCACAAGGAAGAGGAATCCGTAGACTTTTCTTTTTCTTTCCTCTTTTCCCCATGTGGAAGGTGTCTTCTGGTCACAAAATCGTCTACCTACTTACTTATCTACCTGTATACCTTATCCAGCCAGCCAGCCAGCCACCTCCCCATCTGCTCATCCATCCATCCATCCATCCCCCCATCCCCCCATCCCCCCATCCATCCATCCATCCATCCCCCCATCCCCCCATCCCCCATCCCCCCATCCCCCCATCCATCCATCTATCCATCCTCCCATCCATCTATCCATCCATCCATTCACCCATCCCCCCATCCCCCCATTCATCCATCCACGCATCCATCCTTCTATCTATCCATCCATCCATCCACCCATCCATCCATCCATCTACTCATCCATCCATCTATCCATCCATTCACCCATCCCCCCATCCCCCCATTCATCCATCCACCCATCCATCCTTCTGTCTATCCATCCGTCCATACATACATCCACCCACCTATCCATCCATCCACCCACCCATCCATCTTTATCATCTCTTGACTTTTAAATGGCATTTTCACAATCATGTGATTAATAATGACAATTTTACCATATGACAGTTTAGGAAATTTTGCTTGTAGTTGATAGGTCCCAGCAGTGCATTCTGATGTGTCTTTTCAAAAGTGTGGTAGATACGATACATACTAGGAACTCTGAACGCAGCAGGCAGGTGTGTTGAAATCATGCATGGGGAGGACCTGCATCCAGGTCTGGGGCGTGAACCTGGCATACAATGTAGATATCTGTGTTTCTTGGGCAACAGCTACATTGTCTGCTGGGTTTCAGGCTACCTGGAAATATCTTCTTCATGGTTATACCCTCAGTGCTTCACCTGCAGGGGTCTGGAATAAGTGTTTCCCAAGAGGCAGAAACCAGTGGGCTTTAGAATTGGACAGAGCGTTAAGCAAGAACCTCATGACAGCTGATCGCCTTAGCAAAGAATTATTTTGTTCTGATTTCACCCAAGATGCTCTCCCACACCAGCCTAGGAAACTTAGTGAACCAGAGAAAAGGTGTAATGCCATGCATCCTTCCTTCGGCCTCAACTCTCAACGAGTGGTCGCTTACGTGTTATTAATTCATATTTGGTTTCTGTTCATAATTACTATCACCAGGCATAGCCTCTATGGGTCTGATCACACTTCCCTGCTCATTTTGGCTTCTCGCCCATATGCAGATCCCCAGTTTAGTTTTGTTCCCCCTTTACCACAGCCCTGTAACTTCCGTAAGTGACTCTCAGTCTCACCGGATTCTAGATCTTTCACTCTGCCCCAACATTCAACCCCATCGTTTGCTCCCTAAATTGAACTCTGGAATTTACATAAACTGGAGTTCTGGGGTTTTTTTGTTTTTTTTTTTTAATGCCACTGTTCACCATCTCTTTTATGAAACCAGAAGAACAGCTTTATGGCATGACTGAGAACTTGTAAAGATAAGACACCGGTTTGCAAGAGAAACGGAAGAAGAGAATGGGAAGAGCTTCTGGAAAACTTTTTACATTATGGTTTGTTTGTCTGCTCCTAGTAAATAATGTAATCCCCTAATCATTAAATAATGTAAATCCCCTAAGCAATTTAAACCAATAGATTCTCAGTAAGAAAGGAATATAACTTTTTAAAGGAGAAGTTTATAAACTCTTGGTTACATGGAGAATTTTAGTCAGAGATCATGTGTTTTTCATTACTATGAATTCACAGATTTAAAGTAGAAAGTGAATGATAAGGAAATGTTAGTGTGTAATAGTTGATTTTTGTGATCATAATGTATTTTTGTCACCCCATGCTGAATTCAGGAAAAATAAAGCTAACAACTTGGAACTTTTTTGTGTGTGCTTTAGTTTGTGTCTTTTAGCCTTTTATCCACCTCTCTGTGATCTGTTCTGCACTGAAACCACTGGCCTGTGTGCTTTGGGAGAGAAAGTCCTTGCACTTGAGCTATTTGACATCCTTAGAAGAGAGATAAAGGTCTCTGGGTGGCAGGCTTATATTTAATAAATCATAGCTGTCAAAGGGACAGTTTGCTTTCTCCTCTGTCTACTTCCATAGTTGTGATGCCCTTTGAGTCCCTTTGCCTGTTATTAAAAAAAAAAAAAAAAAGTGTTGCCAACGGGGCCCACCATGGAGAACTCATTACATGGTCAGGGTTTTATTTCCCACTCAAGTCCAAGTGCAATGTAGCTAGTATTGAATTGACCCCGAAAGCCAGATTCAAGGTGCCAGGGACGGGAACCGAGAAATGGATGGACATTTGGTGTGTTGGCTCTTCCTAAAAGACGCACAGCAACATGGTTATAGTCCTTTTTTTTTTTTTAAACTTTCCATTTTTAAACAATTTCAGATTTGCAAAAAGTTACAAAAAACACTACAAAGAGAAGACCGTACTTTATGTGGGAGCTTAAAATGGTGCAGCCCCTTGGGAGAAGTTTGGCAGTTCCTCCAAAAGTTAAAAAGAGCTCCCATATGACGGGGCAAATTCTGCTCCTAAGTTTATACCCCAAAGAAGTGAAACCGAGGGGCGCCTGGGTGGCTCAGTTGGTTGGGCGTCCGACTTTGGCTCAGGTCATGATCTCACGGTTCGTGGGTTCGAGCCCCGCGTCGGGCTCTGTGCCGACAGCCAGCTCAGAGCCTGGAGCCTGCTTCGGATTCTGTGTCTCCCTCTCTCTCTGACCCTCCCCCGCTCACGCTGTCTCTCTCTCTCTGTCTCTCAAAAATAAAAACATTAAAAAAAAGAAGTGAAAACAGACACAGCAACGAATCCATGTTAACAGCTGCACTCTTCATAATAGCCCAAAGATGGAAACAACCCAAATGTCCATCAACTGATGGATGGATAAAAAGTGGAATATATCCACACACTGGAATATTACTCAGCCATAAGAAGGAATGACTACACTACACACTGCAATGCAGGATGAACCTTCAAAACATTACACTAAGTCCAAGAAGCCAGAGGGACACCTGGGTAGCTCAGTCGGTTAAGTGGCTGACTTCGGCTCAGGTCATGATCTCATGGTTCATGGGTTCGAGCCCCATGTGGGGCTCTGCTGACAGCGCAGAGCCTGGAGCCTGCTTTGGATTCAGTGTCTCCGTCTCTCTCTGACCCTGCCCTGCTCATGCTGTCTCTCTCTCTCTCTCTCTCTCTCAGAAATAAATAAAATTTTTAAAAATTCAGAAAGTAACAATATAATACTATAATCTAAGACACCCAATTCACATTTCACCACCTGTCTCACTATTGTCCAATTTCAGGTTCAAGAACCATTTAAGATCCCATATCTGGTTGCCCTGTGTCTCGTCTCCTTTAACCCGAAAGAGTCCCCTCGGCCTGCCTGTCTTTCATGACTTTGACACTTGAGTACGAGCCAGCTACTGTGTAGAATACCCTTCAATGTGTATTTCTCTGATGGTTCCTTCTGCTTCGGGTTACACATACGCCAAGGACACCAGAGAAGTGACCATTTGCTTTTCTCAGTGACCATTAGGAAGCACATTGTATTGGTTTGTTCCACTCCTGGCATTGTTAACTTTGACCATTTGGTTAAGTTGGTGTTCGATCCTGGCTATTTATATTTTTCTTGCTTTTTAAGAAGTTTCCTTTGGGGTGCCTGGGTAGCTCAGTCAGTTGAAGTCCAACCCTTGACTTCAGCTCAGGTCATGATCCCAGGGTCGTGGGATCGCCTCCTGTGTCAGGCTCCACACTGAGCATAGAGCCTGCTTAGGATTCTCTCTCCTTCTGCCTCTCTCCCTCTCGAAAAAAAAAAAATAATAATAAAATAAAAAGTTCTTTTATCACCGTCTTGTCCTCTCCATTTTCCCTCGCCCCCCACCCCCACCCAAAGTTAACTGTTTAATGGACACCATTTAGTTTTTATATGTTCTTGAAAAATCCTTTTTGACATTCAGGTATTTTTAATTCATATGAGTGATAATTGTGTTCTATCCCATTCTGTTTCTTTTTATTATTATTATTATTAAACACAATGTTTTTAAGATCAATCCATGTTGCTGTCCAAATTTGTTGCTTCTAATTCTGCACAGTGCTCTATGGGGTAGAACCACCGCATTTGAAGGATACCATTTCCAAAGATGGACCTCAAATGGGAATCGATACCTTGCTACCACAAATAACATCATAGTAAACGTTCTACCCCCTGTCTCCTGGATCCGTGTAGGAAATTACTTGGATCCTATTATGAAGGGTGGAGTTGTTGGGTCATAGAAGATATATCTCCCACCCCCCCCAACACACACCCCACGGCCCTCGGAATTCCCTGATAAGTGTGCTTCCAACTTCAGTGAATGAGACTTCTTATGCACATTCCTGCCAGTAATTAACACGATGAAGCTGTTTTTCCCAGTCTAAAAGATGGAAAGTGACATCTTACTGTTTTGATTTGCATTTCTCCGGTTACTAGTGATCAAGGACATTTTTTTTCCACATTCATTTGAACTTCGGGAGTTTTCTGTGAGGTTCATATGTTCTTCTAATTTTTAACTTAAGATTCTGAAATACAGCACACCTGTGGGAAAACGTACATAAAATAAATGGGGGTAGCTCAGTAGATTAAGCATCTGACTCTTGATTTTGCTTCAGGTCATGTTCTGACAGTTTGGGAGTTCAAGCCCGCATCGGGCTCTGCGCTGACATTGCCAAGCCTGCTTGGGATTCTGTCTCTCTCTCTTTCTCTCTACCTTCCCCCCCACCCCCCCCACCCCCCCCGCTCACGTGCACGCATGCGCGCACACTCCCTCTGTTCTAAACTAAACTTGGGGTGCCTGGGTGGCTCAGTCGGTTAAGCGTCTGACTTCGGCTCAGATCATGATCTCACGGTGCGTGGGTTCGAGTCCCGCGTCAGGCTCTGTGCTGACAGCTAGCTCAGAGCCTGGAGCCTGTTTCAGATTCTGTATCTCCCTCTCTCTCTGACCCTCCCCTGCTCAAGCTGTCTCTCTCTCTCAGAAATGAATGAAAACACTAAAAAGAAACTTAAAAATATATAAAATAAATGAAAACCCCCCTGAATAGATTTGTGTAACCACCACCCAGATCAGAAAATGGAATATGGCTGGGACTTCAGAAACCCTACCCCTGTGTGTCTGTCCCAGTCATTGTCCCTCCTCCTCCCAAAGGTGACTCCTATCCTGAAGTCTAAAATTACAGCTTAGCCATGCTTGGTAATGAAGTTTGTATCAGTGGAATCATATCGTACATAATCTTTTGGTTTTGACTTATTTTGCTCAAAACATCGAAACGTATCCATGTTGTAGTCTGTCGCCTCTGAATCTACATGAGTAAACATACGGACGTAGCCAGTTGTGTACATTTCTGGAGTATTCTTTCTACGAACGTCCTTTCATTTGTGGCCTGATGGCACAAAGCGCCCTCATTCTGTTGAAGTACATCTAGGAGTAGAAATGTTCGCTCATAGGGTACGCGGAAGTCGGCTTTAGTAGATAATGCCAGTTAACGTTACTTGGTGATTGTTAGCTACACGTTACTCTTCCATCAACCATGTATGGGAATTCCTGTTGCTCGACAGCCTCACCAGCACAGCACCGTAGGTCTTAATTTTAACCACTCTGCTAAGTACGTAACAGTATCTTATGGCGCATTTAATTTGATGACTAATGAAGTTCAGCACTTTTTTATGTGCTTATTGGCTATTTAGATATCCATGCTGGTGCTGTACCTGTTCAAGCTCATGTTTATATTGGGTCGGGTTACTCGATGACTTACTTGAATTGCACTCTTCATATACCCTGGATATAAGCCTTTTGTTATTTTACTACAAATATCATTTACCCTAATGTCCCTTTCATGGTCTCAGGGGCTTCGATGATCAAACATTCTTAACCCAATCTATCAATCTTTTCTTTACAATAGTGCGATTTTTTCTTGTTCCCTGTTAAAACCTTTCCCTACTCCGAAAATTTTATTGTTTTGCCTTTCACCTTTATTCATTTTTTAAGTTTATTTATTCATTTCGAGAGAGACAGAGAGCCAGTCAGGGCAGGGGAGCAGAGAGAGAGGGAGAGAGAGAATCCAGCAGGCTCTGCAGTGTCAACAAGGAGGCTGATGTGGGGCTCGAACTCACGAGACACGAGACCATGACCTGGGCCGAAACCAAAAGTCAGATGCCTAACCGACGGACCTACCCAGGTGCCCCTGCTTTTCCCATTTAAACCTCCAATTCTCCTGGAATTGGATCTTGTAAACTGGGTGCATTAGGCATCGGATTTCAGTTTTCCATAGAGGACTATACAATTTACCTAACGAGACTTCCCTCCCTGCTCTGGAGTACTTTTGTTGTAAATCAGATGTACTTATATGTATGTGTCTAGATATCTATTCCATTCCACTGGTCTGTTTGAGTATTCTTGTGCCAGCACCACATTACCTTTACTACCCTCGCTGTATAAGTTTTCGTATCCACTAGAGTTGTTGTTCTTTGATATTGCTTGGGATATTTTAGGCACTTGGCATTTGTATGTAAATCTCAGAACCCACTGTCAATTTTGACCAAAAAGTTAGAATTTTAATTGGAATGGTAGTTAATTTGGGGAGAATTGACATTTATACTCTACTGAGGCTTCTAGTACATGAAGACTGGGATCTCACCATTGGTCGGTCTTCCTTATTTTCTTACATGAAACTGTGTAAGTTTCTGTGTAGTTTTCTGCATAGAACTCTAAATATATCATGCATGAGATTCATTCCTAGGTATTTGACCTTTTGTGATGCTGTTAGAAATGATATCTTTTAAAATTTCAGTCTGGTTTGTTTGTTCTGTTTTGTTTTGTTTTGTTTTGTTTTTAGAGATAAAAAAATATTCACTTTAGGGGCGCCTGAGTGGCTCAGTCAGTTAAGCATCTGACCTCAGCTCAGGTCATGATCTCATGGTTCGTGGGTTCGAGCCCCACGTCGGGCTCTGTGCTGACAGCTCAGAGCCTGGAGCCTGCTTCGGATTATGTGTCTCCCTCCCTCTCTGCCCCTACCCTGCTCGTGCTCGCTCTTGCTCTCTCTCTCTCAAAAATAAATAAACATTTAAAAATTAAAAAAAGAATTCAGTTTCTTTAATACATACTGATCTTGAGATTTTCTGTTTCCTCTTGAGTCAGTTTTCATATTTATGTCTTTAAGGAATCCGTGTTTTCCCTTTTTTTCTTGATCAATGATTTCAACACTCTTTTCAGGAATTGATAGAACAAGAATACAGAAAATTAATGAGGATATAGAAAACTTGGATAACATAGTCAACCAACTTATTCTAATCGACATTTATAATACATTCTACTCAACAACATAATACACATTCTTTCCAAGTGCACATGGAATATTTACCAAGATAGATAATATTTTGGGCTGTAAAACATGTTTCTATATATGTTAAATTAATGCCCACCTAAGTAATCCAGAGGTAAAAAAAATTAGAGACTAGAAAATATTTTTAGCTGAGTGAAAATGAAAATATAGCTGATCAAAGTTTGTGGGAGAGCTTTAAATATTTATATTTATATTAGATAAGATCAATAATTCAGTCAATTATGGAAAATTCTATCTAAGAAGCTAGAAAAAGACCAAAAGAAGCCTTTAATAAGTAGAAGGAAGGAAATAAAAAAGAATAGAAATCAATGCAATAGAAAATATACAAACAATAGAAAAAATCAATTAAGCCCAAACCTGGCTTTTGAAAAGATCAATAAAATTGAAAAACCTCCAACCAGATTGATCAAACAAGAAAGAGAAGCCACAAATTAAATGTGAAATATAAGGGGATATCATTGCAGATCCTACAGACATTAAGATCTTATTATTGAGTAGGATGCACCCCTAACCTCTTTTTTGAGGTTGACCTAGCTCCTTATGACCTTTATTTTCTATATAAATGTTAAAGCAAATATACGGTGTTTCTAAAAAACAAAAATCCACCTTGGATTTTGATTAGAATTGCATTGAATTTATAAATTTATTTAGATTGAATTGAGACCTTTAGAAAATCATCTTCCCATCAGAGAAAATGAAATTTCTTCCCCTTTACACAGATCAGCATTTACAGTCATTTGTAAAATTTTTAAGTTTTCTCCAAAGAAGTCTTATGTATTCTTGGATTAAATGTTTCCTAAGGAAATTATTTTTATTTTACCAATGGTATTATTTATTTCTGATCTAGTGGAACATATCATCTTGTGTAGACTCTTCTTGTATCTGGCAATTTTGCTCAACTTATTTATTATTGGCCTTTCTAGGGAGACGAACTTGTCTGAAAATAATGCTAATCTCACATATTTCCTTCTATTTTTAAAAATGCTTTTTTAAATTTATTTTTGAGAGAGAGAGAGAGAGAGAGAGAGAACGTGAGCAGAGGAGGGTCAGAGAGAGAGGGAGCCACAGAATCTGAAGCAGGCTCCAGGCTCTGAGCTAGCTGTCAGCACAGAGCCGAACGCGAGGCTCGAACCAATGACCATGAGATCATGACCTGAGCCAAAGTTGGCTGCTCAACCAACTGAGCCACCCAGGCACCCCTCACATATCTCCTTCTAATACTTAACCTCTTATTTCTTTTTCTATGCCTCAGGCTAACAGTTACAGTACCATATTAATTAGTGGCAGTTATTGTGGGCATTTTAATCTTTAATTTTTTTAATGTTTATTTTTGAGAGAGAGAGACATAGTATGAGTGGGGGCAGGGGCAGAGAGAGAGGGAGACACAGAATCCGAAGCAGGATCCAGGCTCTGAGCTGTCAGCACAGAGCCCGATGCGGGGCACGAACTCACAAACCAGGAGATCACGACCTGAGCTGGAGTCCAGCGCCCACCTGACTGAGCCACCCAGGCATCCCTGTGGGCATTTTTTTTTTAAATTTTTTTTAAGGTTTTTATTTATTTCTCGGAGAGAGAGAGAGAGAGAGAGACAACATGAGCAAGGGAGGGTCAGAGAGAGAGGGAGTCACAGACTGAAACAGGCTCCAGGCTCTGAGCTGGCAGTCAGCCCAGAGCCCGACGCGGGGCCCGAACCCACGAATGCGAGATCATGACCTAAGCGAAAGTCGGACGCTTAACCGACTAAGCCACCCAGGCGCCCCATCCCTGTGGGCATTTTAATCCTATCCCAGATGTTAAGAGGAATGCACTTAAATATTCTATCATAAATATAATGTTGCTCTTAAGTTTTATTATGCCAGAAAAATCACTTCTAGATTGCTGAGGGTTTTTTTAATCATAAACTTTGAATTATATCAAATTATATTCACTACATTAACTGAAATAATGTATGCCTTCTCTCCTTTAGTCTGTTGTAAAGCCTCCTTTAATTCTTGGTGTAAACATAATCTGTTTTTGTTTTGTTGTTCCATTTTTATATTAATTTGGCTACTATTTCCTGTCAAAAAATTTTTTAATGTTTTTATTTATTTCTGGGAGAGAGAGAGAGACAGCGTGAGCAGGGGAGGGTCAGAGAGAGAGGGAGTGACAGACTCTGAAACAGGCTCCAGGCTCCGAGCTGGCAGTCAGCACAGAGCCCGACGTGGGACTCGAACCCACGAACCGCGAGATCATGACCTAAGCGAAAGTCGGACGCTTAACCGACTAAGCCACCAGGCACCCCTACTATTTCCTTTCAGAATTTTGCATCTGTATTCAAAAGTGGAAGGAACCTAGATATTTCTTGTACATTTATTTTACTTCAATATGACGCTTACGTAATATTTTAAAATCCAGGGACCTAAGTGAAGAAGATAGGAGAAAGTGATCTCTGAGCTCTTTGGGGTTCCATAAATTATCATGATTTCTTATCAACCCTGGGAACGAACGGGTGACCTTCCAGCGAGGCACTCTCATAGCCCAGCTCACTCCCTATTCATTTGACTTCCTTAACCAGGTTTCAGCTTAAGGGTCCAATGTTGAACTCCTGTGTCAATGAATTTATGTGACATTATTCCGTGGGATCCCCTAAGTAAATAATCATCCATCCACCCATGTAGCTGTTCAAAAGAATGAGATAGATCTAAATGTCTTAATATAAGAGAGTACCCAAGACCTACTACTAAATGAGAGGAGCATGGTGTAGGGTTATGCATGTGATACAGTCTCACTCACCCTTTGTACATGCGCCTGAAATTCATCTGGAATCATGCCCAACAAAATGGTAAAGTGGTTATCTCTGGGAAGTGGGCTGACGAGGTGGGATTACCGGCTTTTCATGTTACGCCCTTCTGTCACGTTTGATTTTTTAAAAATTCTCTGGTTAACATTACATTTATTTACATCAGGTGAACAATAAACTCCCCAGATAAAATTTACAAGTTCCTTTCGTATGTATAGCTCGGACATAATGACCTGTCACTCTCCTAATATTTGAGAAGTTCTTTCACGGTAGGAAAGCGAGTAAGGATGCTGTACTGGAGAAGAATCCAGGATTGAGTGTGGCATTCATTAGGGCAGGTTTACATGAATGAAATCTATGATAGGGTCAAGGCGCGGTGAAAATCAGTCAGAATCCCACAGGGACGGTATCTATGCCGGGTTTGGGGCCCTGACACCGAGTACCCTCTGTATGGCGATGTGGGTGGTCAGCGTTAGCTGGGGTCTTTGTTCGCGTCCATTAGCCCCATAAAGAAACTCTGATTTGAAAGTGCCTGACTGATGATGAATTACTTATCACATTTACAAAAAGAAGACAGCACATACAAATACTTCATTATCCCCTGCTTGGCATTTGTTTTGTTAGGGTACTTTCGTTTAGCTGGAATTTGGTCCCATTGAAGTAATGTAAAAATTCGAGAAGATTGTCATTTCAGGAACTGCAACCTTTTTTCTCCTCCTCGGTAATAAGGGTAATAGCATTCAATGCAGGAAAAACACAAAAGAAGAAAATAAAAACCCAGCCACTAAATGCAGGTTGATATATATCTTCCCCTTCTTTTTAGCTCCCATTAGCTGTGAATATATATTTTCATGTTTTTACATGTTAGGTTTTGTCCAGATTTGCCTACAATCTATCACAGCTTTTCCATAACATTCAATATTCTAAAACATGATTTTCAGCTGTTTAATATGGTCACCCTATGATCTATTAAACCAATCTCCTATTATTAGACATTGGATAATAACAATTTTTAGTACTACAAGTTATTCTATACAAACGGGCTTATACATACCAATGATTTCTTTCTTTTAGGATTCTTAGAAGTATGACTGAGTTCAAAGGATATATAATTTTTTAATCGTTCGGTACAAATAGTTCTCTGGGAAAGTTGTACCAATGAACCGTCTTTTTTCTTTCGGTTTTTTTTTTTTTTTTTTGCGTCTTTTATCAATTTGACAGGTAGAAATGGTGTTTTGGTTTAATTTGGACTTTTTTGATTACTAGGAGGTTGACCTTACTTGCAGCTACTTTGATGTACATGAGCCACGTATGACCTTGTCTTTGATTGTATTCCTAAGCACATGATCATATGGTAGATCCTCTCTGGATAACTCGGAAAGTGTTTGTCGAGGAAGTGACTGTACTCCTGAAATTTCCTCCTTAAAAAAACTTCTTGGACACCTAGATTTAAAACGTACTCTATTGCTGTAAATTTTTCTATCTCCGTACGCTGCCTCTTTTTTACCTCTCCTAATAAGGTTGTTCTAGAGAAACAAAAACTTCAGCTCTTTTAGTAAGAGTTTTAAAGGCCATGCGCACAGTTTTAATGACAATGTTAATGCACGTCTGCTTGGTTCTGTCTTCCAAAACATTCCCAAGGACACACACGTGAACAGCATAACCTCTTTGTTATACACAAATTGTGGAAACGGAGATAGAATTAGCTGTCAAGGACACACGATTTTTTGGCAGAGGCAATGTATTTTTGTCTCCTGGGAATCTTCTGTTTTATTTGATGGCGTTTAGCTTACCTGCCTTCTGTGCAAGCAGCTCTGGTAAATGACAGTTTACATACAATTTCAGATTTAAAATTCTTTTTATTTGAGAGAGAGAGAGAGAGCATGAATAGGGAAGAGGGGCAGAGAGAGAGACAGAGAGAATCTGAAGCAGACTCCACACTCAGCACAGGGCTTGATGTGGGACTCTATTTCATGACCCTGGGATCATGACCTGAGCCGAAATTAAGAGTTACTGGCCCCACAATTTCAGATTTTAACACAGATGTACTTAGGTAACCCAGAACATATGTATAATCGGAATTAGAGATCCTACATAAAATACACTTGACTCTTGAACTAATTCCTTGAGTTTGTGACTACTTATTGCCAAAATACCAGAAATGTCCTGTTACAAAGAGATGAATGGATAACTATCATCTGTTAATAGAGATGATACATTGTAATTGATTCACAATGGTTAGGAAAGGATTATTTTGGTTAGTGCCCCACATGGAGCATGGACTTTCAAAGTTCTAAAATTCAGCAAAATGTACTTATTACTAAATTTAAGTTATTTCCACTTTTAATTTAGAAGACATCAGGGTTATGGAGGTGCCTGGGTGGCTCAGTTGGTTAAGGGTTCTGACTCTGGGCTTTCAGCTCAGGTCATGATCTCACGGGTTGTGAGATCAAGCCCCATGTTGGGCTCTATGCTGACAGTGCTTGTGGGGCTTGTTTGGGATTCTCTCTCTCTCTCTCTCTCTCTCTCTCTCTGCTCCCCACCCCCACAAGCGCACATGCATGTGCACTCTTTCTCTCTCAGGATAAATAAACATTTAAGAAAGACATCAGGATTATGAAGTTCCTTACTAATGTGTATGATCATTAACCTTAATTGTATAGTGTTCTAGAAAGATTAGATTCAGTGTTTTAGTAATCCTCTTCTCTCCTTGAAATCAGCTTATTGTCATTTGTTGATATATAAATATTTTTTAAATGTTTATTTATTTTTGAGAGAGAAAGAGAGACAGAGTGCAAGCAGGGGAGTGGCAGAGAGGAAGACACAGAATCCGAAGCAGGCTCCAGGCTCCGAGCCATCAACACAGAGCCCTACGTGGGGCTGGAACTCACGAACTGTAAGATCCTTGACCTGAGCCGAAGTCAGATGCTCAACCAATGGACCCACCCAGGAGCCCCGAGAGACAAATATCTTTTTCATAGCTATCTTTTTGTAGTTTATATTCTAGAAAGCCAGTTTGCTGTATATCATTTTTGTTAACCGATGTGGAGAAGAAAGGCAAAAGGAGACAAAATGCAATTTCCTTACAACTTACAGCCCGTTGACAAGTCTTTGAGAAACGCAGATTGACCTTCCTCTAGGAACTCAGCTGCCTGGACGTTAAGACTTTAGTTTACCATTAGCCCAACCTCATAGATCCCGTAAGTCTCCTTTAACGTATAAAAATGCCTTTGGAAATTTCCTTTATCTCTACGCCGCACCCCAAGATATATGTTGGCAATCATACTCCACGCATTTGGCCCCCTGATAAACATCTGAAGGGTCTCATGACAAGGGTTTTACTAGACAGTAAATGACATTTTCCTAGCAACAGCCAGCCCCTTGAAATCCTAGAATCCTGGCTTCCAAATTCCTTAGAAACTTACACTGTCCCTAACCCCCTTCTAACCTGAACATATATAATCAATCACCCCTCACAACCCCAGTGCGTCTTTCTGCCCACAGGTCCTGTCCCCGTGCTTTAATAATACCACGCTTTTTAAACCGAAGACGCCTCGAGAATCCTTGCTTGACCGTCAGCTCCAAGCTCTTAACATTTTCACGTCATTAGCCTCACACAAATTTTGAAATTCAGAATAAGTTGTTTTTAATAGTTTACTTCTGTTGGGTCTTACTAATCTTAAGCTGACCTCTCATTCAGTAAGTTGATCTAGTGGACAAATAGCCAAAACAACATAATCTTCTTTTATCTCTTGTGGTGTGCTCGTTTGCCATATAGTCTTCTTAAATTGTGGCATTTTTGTCACCTAATTTGCATACGTACTAATCAATAACATTGTGTTAATTTCATAGAAGGAAATTGAAGTACCTTAAATCATTTGCTGAGATATTCTTGTGAATTCTTAAGTTTTACAAGTTGTGTCTCTTTAAAAAAGTGTTAGTTGTTTCTGTTTTCTTATTTATAATTTAACTTCCTAAGTTTTTTAATGTTTATTGTTGAGAGAGAGAGAGAATAGGGGAGGGGCAGGGAGAGGGGGAGACACAGAATCTGAAGCAGGCTCCAGGCTCTGAGCTGTTAGCACAGAGCTCGACACGGGGCTCGAACCCACGCACCGTGAGATCATGACCTGAGCCCAAGTCGGATGCTTAACCGGCTGAGCCGCCCAGGCATCCCCATATTAGGTATTCTTTTGTGCCTTCCTCCTCACTCGGTTGTCCCCTTGCTTTGTATTTTCCTTTTTGTGTGGTTTACTGTCTTTTTTTGGTGAGCACTTCCCCCTGTAATTTCCCCAGAAAGAGGGCACGGGAGGTGACATTTTTGAGACTATAGATGTTTCATTTTGCTCTCATACTGAATTCATAGTTTCACAGAATGTAGACTTCTAGGTTGGAAATGATTTTTCCTTCAAGTTTAATGGCATTGTTCCATTGTTTTCTAGCTTCCAGCCTTGCTGTGGAAAAATAAAATGCCATAATGATTCATGATCCTTTATATAAAAGCTCAGGGTGGGTTTTTTTGTTTTGTTTTGTTTTGGTTTTTTGATCTCTTTCTCTCTGGAAAGATTTCTTTCTTCATCCCAAGTGATTTAATAAAACCCTGCCTTGATGTGGATCTATTTTTCTCCATTGTGATGAGCTCTTTCAAACTGGAAATTCAAATCCTTCAGTTTGGGGGAATATTCTGGAATTATTTTACTGATGATGTCTTCCCTTCTGTTGCTCTCTGCTTTGTGTTTGTGGAACACAGGAATGGGAGAGAAAGACAGCTGTTACTCTTCAGAATTCTCAGAGACCTATTTGCCTCTTGAACTATATACATTCCCCCACTACTTACAGAAAACTGTACATAAGCTATACATAAAAAAACAGCTAAAACTTTAAAAGACACAATTTATAAAATTTAACAATTTATAAATCTACCTCAGCAAATGACTTAAAGTACTTCGTTTCCCTCTATAAAATTAACTCACGTTATTCAAATCTAGAACTTCTTTCTTTTTAATTTTTTAATTTTTATTATTTATTTTTGATATAGAGAGAAGCAGAGAATAAGCAGAGGAGGGGCAGAGAGAGAGGGAGACACAGAATCCGAAGCAGGCTCCAGGCTCCGAGCTGTCAGCACAGAGCCTGACGTGGGGCTCGAACTCACGAACCGTGAGATCATGACCCGAGCTGAAGTTGTATGCTCAACTGACTGAGCCACCCAGGCGCCCCTCAAATCTGGAACTTCTGAACCATTCCTCTACTTACCTTTTTGCTTCTATTTTTAACCTTATACTTTCACCCTATTTTTCTGAGAGATCTTTTCAACTTTATCTTCCCAATATTTGATGGAATTTTCATTTGATTTCCAACAGTTCCTCAACTCTCTGCATATTCTGAGTGTTCTTTTTTCATATCATCTGGTTCTTGTTTCATGGATATAATATTTTGTCTTTCTGAGGATGTAAATAATCTGCTTTTTTTAGAAAAAGTTTTCTTCCCTCCACAGTTTGTTTCCTCTTATTTTCTGTTGGGTTCTTTTGCTCACTTTGTTTCCTGTCCCTCCTCTCTGGTGACCCTTGTTTGTCTGACTAGATTATAAAACTTTGGACACACTAGCAGGTTTTTCAATAGTGGGAGGCATGAAAGAGCGGTCTGACTGAACTGTAGCATTAGGGAATCCTTAGCAATCATATATATTTTCCCTTCAAACTGGCCAGATTCCTGAGAGAGGACCCCTACCAGCTTTTGCCAGCCTGTGAGAAGCTTGGCTGGGAAAAGAACACTGGCTGAGTCAACATTTAGTATGTCAACTCTCCCTTATTCTCCTTATGCTTATTTTAGTGCTTTTATACCATCTGCTGTACCTGGCGTTCCCTGGCTGGGAGACTTACCGTCCTTCTTATTCACTACAAGGAAGAAAACGTCAGTCTTCTGCGAAAATGAGATCGAATCTGTCTCTCGGCTGTTTGGAGTGAAGGCGACACTTTGGAGCCTGACTTCGTACATGGTCCCTGAGCAATTAGGGAATTCTGAGGTGCAAAAGGGGTCGTTTCTTGGCTTTCCCACTGCTGGCTTAGAACTCAGCTGAGTTGAGCCTCTTAAATCAGTTACCGCTTATCCATCTGTTTTCCAGCTTCCAAAAGTTTATTGCTGTCGTGTTCTCTCTCTCCTCTTTGTTCTTGTGGCTCTCCGGCAGAAACGATGTCTATGTTCCGTTGGTCGTTATCGTCTAGAATAATGCCCTCCACTCCAACGTAAATCCATTATAACGGTCTTGTGCTTTTCTAATACATTCGTTTCCACCCGTTGTTCCCACCGTCCCCCTCTTCCCTCAATGTAGCCATATGTTCAAATGCTAAGTCTCATTTATGACACATACATAAGGTTCCGAATGACAGTTGAAGATTTCAGGACAACTGTTGGAAGAAACCATATGGCGCGAGTGTGCATGCACGTGTACAGACGCACATACACGCACACACGCCCTCCCACGCTGTGATTAGACGAAAGGCCCTGTTTATTTAAGGAAGAATACGGAATCATCTTGGAAGCAAGGTGGCCAAACAGAACAAGGGCAGGTTCAGCCTATCTTGTGACGTTATCCTTCCAGCCTCCACCCCAACATCCCTTGGAAACTGCAAGTGACCCTGAACATGCGAAGTTGAGGTGTTTTGTTTGTTTTCTTTTTTGATCTGGGAAACATATTTTTCTTTATGTTTATTTATTCATGAGAGAGGCAGAGAGAGGAGAGAGAGCATGAGCGGGGGAGGACAGAGAGAGAGAGAGAGAGGGAGACGCAGAAACCGAAGCAGGCTCTAGGCTCCGAGCCATCAGCACAGAGCCCGACCCGGGGCTCGAACTCGTGAACCACGAGATCGTGACCTGAGCCGAAGTCGGACGCCCAACCAACTGAGCCACCCAGGAGCCCCAAGGGAAACATGTTTTTAAACTACACCACAGTATCATTGAAGAAGAATACAAAGACTTATACACTATACATATACATGTATACGTATACAATACATTATACAAATAATGTATGTCCTCAGAGGGAACTATTTGGAGATTTCCTAGCACATTAGAGGCAAGCTGGAGAGTAGATGCGCAAGCAATTCTTGGACTAAACTTAGTGTCCTTTAAGACCCCCTGCTCGTTTAAAGGAAAGAAATACAGTAAGTGGGCACATTCCCTGGACGTTCTCTGCATCCATCATCTCAGCGTCCTAGAAAGCCTGTTTCCCGTGGTCTGTCCACAGTCTTCAATAGAATACCCCTTTTGCTCAAGAGGTTCTGACCCTACATTTGGCCAGAAGATCATATAACATTATATTTTAAAACAGGCTCCCAAACGTTGGACATTAGTGTTGATGGAACATGGCAATGCCGATGTCCAAAGTCTTGCTATAGAAGCCACTTATTACTCTTGCAGCCATTAATATTATTTTTAACGTCACACTTAAAATTTTTTAAGTGTTTATTTTATTTTTGAGAGAGAGAGAGACAGAGTGCAAGTGGGGGAGGGGCAGAGAGAGAGAGACGGAGAGAGACAGAATCCAAAGCAGGCTCCAGGCTCTGAGCTGTCAGCACAGAGCCCACCGCGGGGCTCAAACCCATGAACTATGAGATCATGACCTGAGCCGAAGTTGGACGTTAACCGACTGAGCCACCTAGGCGCCCCATGACATCACGCTTTTTTAGTTCTAAGTAGTTACTGACAACATGTACGTGATACTAAACGTTGCCATTTTAAAGATCAATTTTAATTTTACCTTACTCTGCATATGGTCTTTCTCCCAAAAAGACATTTTGGGGGTTTGTAATGGAGCCTAGTAGGAGTCTGTTTAGTACAGATTGGTTTAGTTATTGAAGCTTCAAAGACTGTTATAAGATGCTCCAGACCTTCAGACAGCCTTATGGTGGGTTCTGCAAGGGCCATGGTGTTTGGTGCAAGTCTATTTGCAGAGGACACTTTTCCAGATAATAGCAAACATAAGTGAGTTCAAAAGAGCAATAATTGGAAACAGAGTGCGCGTGTGTCACCAAGGTATAAATAGCTAAATAATTCACTGTCGTTCATAAAAGAAAAGGACATAATATGTGACCAAAAGGAGTAAGTTGAATATTCTCCATTTTTTAAACATTACCACTCCAAATCGCTGTTTAAACAAAGACACTTTTGGGGGGACAGAGATGATAAGCCTGGAAATTTTTACCCCCCGCAGAACTCGGTGAGCTGTACACATTATGAAAGCAGCCACCGAAAGGAATTTCACCCATACACCAAAGAAGGCTGAGCTCACAGGGACGCCTGGGTGGCTCAGTCGGTTAAGCATGCAACTTTGGCTCAGGCCATGATCACTCAGCTCCGGAGTTTGAGCCCTGCGCTGGGCTCTGTGCTGACAGCTTGGAGCCTGGAGTCTGCTTTGGATTCTGTGTCTCCCTCTCTCTCTGTCCCTCCCCTGCTCACTCTCTGTCTCTCAAAAATAAACATTGAAAAAATTAAAAAAAAAAAAAAAGAAGAAGGCTTGAACTCACATGTCCCAAATTTTGTTCCTTGTGCTGCATGATTGGTGGTTGAGTCAACGTTAAATAATCACCAGTATTAACGGGTTCTTGGGTATTTAATTCTTTGGGCAAATTGGGTTTTTCTCCTTTCAATTCACCTCAGCTGCAAGGGGTTCTGTCTAAATCTGAGCTTTCATACTGAGGAATAAGTAAAGTTTATTCCCATTTTGTTCTTTCCTACAGGATGGCCATTTTTAAGTTAGTACAATTCTTCAGCAACTAGTATTCTATGCTTTAGAACTATGAATCTGAAATGTAAGAAAATACCCTCAAATCCATGTTTTTCAGACGCATTAAAGAGAACACAGACTCATTTCAAGATGACATTTTTGAAAAAGCTGCACGAACTGCATTTTCTGCTGCTTTGCGGTGTAAGAGGATTTGGGGGGTAACTTCTTACGTCTGTTATGTGGCTTACATGGCCTCGGGTCCAAGTGCCCATTCCAGCTTAGGCCTGATCTCTTTGTAGAAATGTCTTTCCCTCCCTTTTCAATGACTGAATCTACACACGGCCATGGTTCATCAGAATTCACGTTTTAATGAGTTCCAAGACTAAACATAGAATTGAAGAACATTTTTAACCCATGATATACAGCTCTCAGTTGATGCCATGCATTTCCAAAGTTGCACATCCCATGAAGGAAAACATTTGATTGGGAGGGCAAATATGGAGGGTTTTTAAATCCAAGTCCCGATGCCATTGGCTGAAAGATTTATGACTAAAAAAAACTTCCTTCTACAGAAATTTGACCATCAACTTGCCCTCTCTTCTGTACTGTGCATGCTTAAGATCTGTTTTAAAGTGTTTGGGCTACTTTCCGATATTACAAGGACCCAGTTTTGTTAGCTCCTGTTTATCTTAAGGTCCTATTTTCAAAACAACTTTATAGCTGGGAGGAAATTTAAAAATTAGACCATTAACTCTAGCGCATGTTACATAAGTTCCCTGTTAAAAATATTAGCTTTTCAAACCCCTTTAGATCGAGGGATGTCAGCAGTTCACAGATAGAGATCATCACCCTCACTTTACAGGATGTATCTGCTTGGGCAAAATAACTTTAAAGAATCTTCATCCTAAGCACATAAGTATCAAGCTGACATATATATTTCCAGTTCGGAATATTTTGTTAGCACATAATAAATGTGATGACAAGAAAAAATATTATGTTTATATTTATAATATATATTTATATATTTCAGATATATATCGCAAGATGCGAATTTGACTAGACTTTGAACATTCCTAGTCTGCATTCTCTTTTTTTTTATTTTTAAAAATATTTATTTATTCTTGAAAGAGACAGAGATAGAATGTGAGCTGGGGAGGGGGCCAAGAAAGAGGGAGACACAGGATCCAAAACAGGCTCCTGGGTCTGAGCTGGCGGCACAGAGCTTGACACGGGGCTCGAACCCATGGACGGTGAGATCATGACCCGAGCCGGAAGTCGGACGCTTAACTGACTGAGCTGCCCAAGTGCCCCCATCCTAGTCTGGATTCTTTTTTTTTTTTAATAGTTTATTGTCAAGTTTGTTTCCATATAACACCCCGTGCTCATCCCCACACGTGCCCTCCTCCATGCCCATCACCCCCCTTCCCATCCCCCCCACCCCCATCAACCCTCAGTTTGTTCTCGGCATTCAAGAGTCTCTCATGGTTTGCCTCCCTCTCCCCCACTATTTTTCCCCTTCTTCTCCCCCATGATCCTCCATTAAGTTCCTCCTAATCCTCCTATACGTGCAAACATATGGTATCTGTCCTTCTCTGCCTGACTTATTTCTCTCAGCATAACACCCTCAAGTTCCATCCATGTTGCTACACGTGGCCAGATTTCATTCTTTCTCGTTGCCGTGTAGTATTCCGTTGTATAAATATACCACATCTTCTTGATCCATTCGTCCGTAGATGATCCTAGTCCGCATTCTTAAGAATAACACCAAAAAATGGATATGAGGCTTGAACAGTATGCACATTTTGTAAAGAACTTGCTTTGAGAATTCAATTCTGTAGACATTTATTTTATTTTTCTTTAATTGAAGATGGTTTATTTTTATTTTTATTTTTAATTTATTGTCAAGCTAGCTAACATACAGTGTGGTCTTGGCTTCAGGAGTAGATTCCCATGATTCATCGCTTACATACAACACCCAGTGCTCATCCCAACAAGAGCCCTCCTCAATGCCCATCACCCATTTTCCCCACCTCCTAACTTCCCACTCCCATCAGCCCTCTGTTTGTTCTCTGTATTTAAGAATCTCTTGGGGCACCTGGGTGGTTCCATCGGTTAAGGGTGCAACTTGGGCTCAGGTCATGATCTCACAGAGTGTGAGTTTGAGCCCCGCGTGGCACTCTGTGCTGACAGCTCAGAGCCTGGAGTGTGCTTTGGATTCTGTGCCTCCCTCTCTCTCTGCCCCTCCCCCACTTGCATTCTGTCTCTCTCTTGCTCTCAAAAATAAAGAAACATTAAAAATTTTTGAAAAAAAAAAGTGTCTTGTTGTTTGCCTCACTCTCTGTAACTTATTTTTCCTTCCCTTCTCCTCATGGTCTTCTGTTAGGTTTCTCAAATCCCACATAAGAATGCAATCATATGATATCTTTCTCTGACTGAGTTACTCTGCTTAGGATAATACCCTCTAGTTCCGGATCTGCAGGCATTTATTGATGCCTGCACTGCACAAAGCACCTGAGCGGGATTCTCAGAAGGCATTGAATTTCCTTTAACAAACAATCCTCGAATCTCAGTAACTAACCACTTAAGTCACAGCCCAATGCAGTCAGCAAGTGGCGTCGGGATGGTAGGGTGACACAGGCTTTATCCAGTCTGTGATAGAGTCTTACCAAACCCAGCCCACGTTCAAGATGGCAGAAGAAGCTAGTCAGGGTAGTTTATGCACAGTTGTGCTCTGGGCTTTGTTCCTGCAGGCTCACAGGAACCAAAGGTTAGCATCGCTTCACCACTCTGTGTTCGGTGACATCACTTTGGTGGCTTGCAATCAGCCGTGGTGAGAGTATTTTATACCACGGAAATCAGCAAAGTACAAATCAGGGTGTGGTTTTGTTTCATTTGGAGAGCCAGTCGCTAAACGTTTACCAGCTCGTAAACGACTGGTTACACGAACTACCGTTCAAGACGATCTCAGTGTCTCAGTGACTTGACGCGATAGGTGTTTCTTACTCACGTCCCGTGTGATACCACTGACGGGGGACTCCACTCCGAACAATAATCCAAGACATCAACTCTTTTCATTGTGGGGCTCCACTATACGGCTTTATATGGCTTCATAGTTCTCCTGCGACATGTGCTTGCAGGCACGGGGTGAGTAGTGAGAACACAGCAGGCCCACCACCTCTTAATGCCTCAACCCGAAAGTGACACTGCACTTGTGCGCCCTTCCAGTAATGAGAACTAATCACAAGGCCACTCCTAGAAGCAAGAGAGGCAGCAAATTCTTGACAGTGGAGGGTAGTAAGAGAAGTGCCACCTTAAAACAACTGGAGTCTGGGGGCACCTGGGTGGCTTAGTCGGTTAAGCGTCCGACTTTCACTTCGGTCATGATCTCGCGGTTCGTGGGTTCGAGCCCTGCGTCGGGCTCTGTACTGACTGCCAGCTCAGAGCCTGGAGCCTGTTTTGGAGTCTGTGACTCCCTCTCTCTCTGACCCTCCCCTGCTCACGCTGTCTCTCTCTCTCTCTCCTAGAAATAAATAAAAAATATAAACAACAACAACAACAACAACTGGAGTCTGAACTAATTGGGGGGGGGGGGCAGGGAGGAAGTTGGAGATTCAAGAAGACCCGGATTGAGGAAGTACTCTTTATGTGAAATAAGCCCTGCTTCTGTGATGTACATTGACCCATTCTAGTGATCAAAACGAGTCACAGAGTCAGGCCACCTTCAAGAGGAGGGGAAAGAAGCATTAGGTCTTAAAGGGAAAGGTGGCAAAGTCCCATTGCAAAGGGGCATGGACACAGGGAAGCGTGGTTTTTAAATAATTTGCCACAACACCCTACCAGCAGGCTCCCCGCCTGCTCTCTGTTCCGGAAGCCATTTTGTGACTTTGGCTCTCTGTGATGGTGGCTGTAGGGTTCACTTGAAAATAATTTCGCTGGTGCCTGTAAAACATGGGGAGAACCCCAAATCCTTCCCCAGCTTCAATCTGCCAACCCAGCCTTAGGTCTCTACTTTAACGCTGGTGTTCCAGCCATTAGTCTACTGGTCATTCATCATCAATAGGCTACTTAACTGACTTCTTGAAAGCAGGGCCTGGGGCTTACCTTCCGGTTTATCTCCGACAGCGCCAAGCACAACTTTATACCTCCCAGGCTTCAAATAAGTGTTGACTCAAATCGACCAGCCCAGTTTTGATCAACCTTTTCTGCATGATCCGCCCTGATAGGGAATTATTTCTGATGGTCATTCTGATCATCTTGCAAGAAAAGAAAGCAAATGAAACAATTCTAAGGTCTCCCGGAGAATTTCTGAACATTCTGTTTCCAGTCACGCTGTTTCGCACAGGCAAATACCACCGTTCATCTGCTATCTATGCCTGTGATCGGAGAATCCCATGGGCGGCCCAATGCTTAGTGGATATTGGATAGGACGACAGGGGAAATGAGAATCAAAATTTCCCACAACTGGTCTTTGAAAAGCACACAGAGGCATGGAACCTCAATATTGTGAAGGGCTGTGAAGCCTGTGTGAGAAAGCACCGTACAAAACAACGGAAGGAGAAATAGCTTGCATAGTATTGGCCAACCACACACATACCTCTGTCCCCCTACCCCAGCCTGAAGTGACTGTAGATGATGGCAAAGCCATTAGGAAAATTATAATAATTCCAATTATGCTCTGCTTGATTCCAGTGCTGCTTCGAGCCCCTGCCGGCCTAAAACCATGAGTGAATATCTCCCTGCCAATTCTGCTGCCATCTTGGTCCTGGAAACGTGTTCATAGATCCTCCTTGCACTCTGGTGAGCACCTGCTATTCCCAGACAAGGCAAGTTCAGAAGAGTTCAAGTACTTCACCTACCAAATTAAAGTATGCGTGTGGTTTTAATTTCTCCTTTTTTCCCCAACCCTACTTGCGATTTGGGGAATTTGCCCAGCTTCTCAATCTGCTTGTCGGTGAAGCTAGGCTATCTTATTCATATGAAAGAGAAAAATCTGTGGAAAATACAGATTTTTTTTTTCAGGGATTAACCAGGTTGAGTCAGATTGAGGGACTTGCCCATTCCCGCCAGCTGAGTGATGAGGTGTTCCTGGAGGGGCTGTGCCCTCCCCCCCAGGGTTCTCTCTGGGATAGAAGCGGCTCACCTTCCTTCCTCATTCCAGCTTATTTTTGGTCTCACTGCCTACGTTTTGCTTTGATCTATAATTTTCGTTTTTTTAAAATATTTTAAAGTTTATTTATTTATTTAAAAAAAATTTTAATGTTTTTATTCATTTTTGAGAGAGAGGGAGACAAAGTGCAAGCACGGGAGGTGCAGAGAGAGAGAGAGGGAGACACAGAATCCGAAGCAGGCTCCGGGCTCTGAGCTGTCAGCACAGAGCCCGACACAGGGCTCGAACTCAAACTGTGAGATCATGACCTGAGCTGAAGTTGGACGCTTAACTGACTGAGCCCCCCACGCACCCCTAAGTTTATTTATTTTTGAGAGAGAGAGAGAAAGAGAGCATGAGCATGAGCTGGGGAGGGGCAGATAGAGAAGGAAAGAGACAGAGAATCCCAAGTAGGCCCTGTGATGTTGGCACGGAGCCTGATGCCGGGCTCGAACTCAGGAACCATGAGATCATGACCTGAGCTGAAGTCAAGAGTTAGATACTTAACCGACTGAGCCACCCAGGTGCCCCTGCTTTGCTTTTTTGTTAGCAATTGGATGTTTAGTTGTTTTGTTTTGTTTTAATGTACTGAGTTATTTGCACTTCAATTAAAAACCTTTAAAATCATTGACTGGCCATCAATGTGAATTACTTATCATGTATCATTGATTCAAACCTAAACAGAAAAGAGTTATCTATAGAAACTCCACACATCTATCATATGATCGCTTTATTTTTTTAATGTTTATTTATTTTTGAGAGAGAGAGACAGAGCACCAGCAGGGGAGGGGCAGAGAGAGAAAGAGGGAGACACAGAATCTGAAGCAGGCTGAGCCGTCAGCACAGAGCCCGACATGGGGCTTGAACCCATGAACCGCGAGACCATGACCTGAGCCGTAGGCAGACGGTCAACCGACTAAACCACCCAGGAGCCCCAGATTGCTGTATTTTTAATAGGTCCTTTGAGGTATAATTCATACTCAATATGCTGCACATATTTAAAGCACAGAGTCTGATAAATTTGCCCATATGTATAAAAGTGTGAAACCATCTCCACAGTGAGGATCATGACCATGTCCGTCCCCTCCAAAAATTTCCTCATGACCTTTTATAATCTCTCCCTCCCATTCCTTATAGCTCTGCCTCCCCACACCCATCCCCAGTCTGGTGGGAATAGGCACTATTCACTATTCCTGGCTCTGTGTGAACTCTGGACACTGTTTTTTTTCTAAATCTTCTGGGTGGTTCCTTCCCCAGCCTCGTGCAGTTTCCTCACACGCACGTGCAGATTAGTACTCTTGAATATGCCAGGGGGACAGACCTTCTGTAGCTCTACTCAGTTTTTTTCTCTGTACAACTCTCTTCTCTACATGCTGTCACCTCTAGTTGCCCTGATCTCCCGAGATCCTCAACTCCTTTACTTCAACTCAAAGAGTCTTCTGTCCCCCTCCCTGGAGTCCCCCATCTTGCACTGTAACCTAGACACCTTCTCCAGGCAGTAAGGAGAAACAATCACAGGACTTACCTCCCCTGTTTCTTATCTTTTTTTTTTTTCCCCCTGTTTCTTATCTTAGGCATCACTGTCTTTATTTGTCTGCCATCCAATGTCTTGACAACCATTCTTTTGTATCTCTTTTGTCCACTTCTTTAGTTGTTTAAGATGAGAGGATTGGGGCGCCTGGGTGGCTTAGTCGGTTAAGCGACCGACTTTCGCTTAGGTCATGATCTCGCGGTTCGTGGGTTCGAGCCCCGCGTCGGGCTCTGTGCTGACTGCCGGCTCAGAGCCTGGAGCCTGTTTCAGTCTGTGACTCCCTCTCTCTCTGACCCTCCCCTGCTCACGCTCTCTCTCTCCCCTAGAAATAAAAAAAAACAACAAAAACATTTAAGATGAGAGGATAAATCGTCTACCTGTTATTCTGTCTTTACTAGGAGAGGAAGTCGCTCGTCGTTCTTTTGTTTGCTGTAATGGTTTTACAGGACAATGAGATTTCTGCTAATAAACTGTAGAGAAATGTTTTTCTTGTGTTTTTAAATGTTTATTTTTGAGAAAAAGAGAGAGACACACAGAGTGTGAGCAGGGGAGGGGCAGAGAGAGAGGGAGATACAGAATCAGAAGCAGGTTCCAGGCTCTGAGCTGTCAGCCCAGAGCCCGACATGGGGCTTGAACTTGTGACCCTCGAGATCACAACCGGAGATGAAGATGGAGCTTAACTGACTGAACCACCAGGGGCCCCGGTAGAAAAATGTTTTTCATAGATTTAGTAAGCAGAGTTGGAAAGTAAATTTAATCTCCCTACTTCTTAAATTGTACTTAAGGCGCATGGGGCTATTAAGAAGATCAAGATTCATTTTAACTGTGCTTGAAGGAAAAAGGATGAGTTGAATAAAAGATTAGAAGTTTACAAATGAGGAGGCATAGTTCCTGATTTCCTTTCGCTCTTCTCCATTTTCTTACTGTACCTTCCCTCCAATGTCAGCCCATGATCCTACGTTTAAGCTTTACTACTCAACCCATCCGTCCATCCACTAATCCATTTATCAGATGCTATTGAGGTGCCGAGGATAAAGTGAATTACAAGACAAGGGACCCTTTTACCAGGCGCTCAGATATAGCGGGTGAGAGTTTAATTACTGTGGAGTGAACAAAATACTGAGGCAATGTGAGGAGTGGAGTCATTAACTTTGGGTGGAGCTGGGGAACAGATCAAGGAAGGCCTTTGCTGGGAGGATACATTTGAAATGGGCATTGAAGAATGAGTAGCATTTGGCTGGGCCAAGATGGGAGGGAGGTGGCATTTGAGGGAGAGGAAATGAGCCAAGCCAAGGAAAGTGTGGAAAATGGGTTAGTTTTATTTTTAGAGTGGTGACAAGCTGGTCAGGGCTAAAGTCTAGGGGATGGTGGGGCGGGGGGGGGTATGTGTGTGACTTGGCAGGAAATTAGGCTGCAGAGGTGGCTGGGGCCAGGCTAAGTGGAACTGTGAGTCCTAAGCCAGGGAGTCTGAATTTTAATCTTCCAACAGCCTGAAGTTTCAGAGCAGGGAAGTGACAGGAGTGAGATGTGGGTCCGGACACTTTATGAGAGGAAGGTAACCAGGGGGCTCCGCAGGAGGGTGCTGAAGCCTTCCAAGAAAGGATATGAACCCCTGAACACAGACAGAGAGGATGTAGACTGATCCGAGAGATACGCCTGCAAAGAGTCTGCAGTGGACAATGAGCAATTGCACACTAAGAATGAGTAAGAGGGAGACATGAGAAGAGACGCCTCTCCAATTTAAGAGACTAGGTCGTTATTGTGTCATGAGCTATGATGGAGACAGAAGGCAGAAGACGTTTGAATTCTCTCTTAGTCTCATGGAATTTGGGGTTTCTATGAACCGTTCCCACGGAGAGTTATAGCAGCCAGTTGGACCTTACGAGAGGTAGGGGAGCCCATGGCATTATATCCGAGTTAGAATGATCAAAATGGGTCTGATCATAATACATAAAATGACAAGAAAATAATGTGGCATTCTTGTTATCCGAAGAGTTTTGTACTTCGAATATCTATCAATGAAAAATACACATGCAGGTCACTTTCTACGTATCCCAGTGCAGGGGATAAAATTTAGTACAGTCACAGGATACGAAATTAACATACAGAAATCAGTTGTATACACTCGTAATAAGCTATCAGCAGGAGGAATTAAGAAAACAATCCCATTTACAATTACATCAAAAGGAATAAAATACCTAGCAGTAAATGTAATCAAGGAAGTGAAAGACCTGTACTCTGAAAATGATGAGACATTGATAAAATAAATTGAAGACAATACTAAATGGAAACATGGGCTCATGGACTGGAAGCATTGATATTTTTAAAGTGTTCATTTTAACCAAAGCAATCTACGGATTCATTGCAATCCCCATCAAAATACCAAGAGCATTGTCCACAGAACTAGAACAAGGAATCCTAAAATCTGCATGGAACCTCAAAAGACCCTGAACAGCCAAAGCAATCCTGAAAAAGAAGAACAGAACTGACATCAAACTGTACTATAAAGCTATAGTCATCAAAACAGTATGCACAGATCAAGAGAATAAGATCGAGAGCCCAGAAATAAACCCACACATATATGGCCAATTAGTCAATGACAAAGGAGGTAATGGAGAAAAGACCATCTCTTCAATAAATGGTTAGGAAAACCGGACAACTACATGCAAAAGAATGAAACGGGACCTCTATCTTATACCACATCCAAAACTTAATTCAAAAGGGGCTGAAGACTTGAATGCAAGGCACAAAGCCATAATAGTTTTAGGGGGGAAAAAAAACATAGGCAGTAAGCTCTTTGACATTGGTCCTAACAAAACGTTTTTGGACCGGTCTCCTCAGGCAAGGGCAACAAAAGCCAAAATAAATAAATGGGGTTACATCTAAACTAAAACTCTTCTGCACAGGAAAGGAAACCGTTAACGAAATGAAAAGGCAACCTACTGAATGAGAAGATATTTGCAAATCACACATCTGATAAAGGGTTACTATCCAAAATATATAGCTTACACAACTTAATCTAAGGAAAAAAACCCATGATTAAAAACTGGGCAGAGGACTTTGAACAGGCATTTTTCCAAAGAAGACACATAGGCAGCTAATAGGTATATGAAAAGATGCTCAGCATCATTAATCATCAGGGAAGTGAAATACCACTTGCAACAGTCTGATTGGCTACTATTAAAAAAAGACAAACGGGCTCCTGGGTGGCTCAGTCCGTTGAACGTCTGACTCTTGGTTTCAGCTCAGGTCATGATCACATGGTTCGTGAAATTAAGCCCCACGTAGGGCTTTGTGCTGACAGTGTGGATCCGGCTTGGGAATCTCTTTCTCCCTCTCTCTGCCCCTTCCTTGCTTGTGCTCTCTCTCTCAAAATAAATAAATGAACATTTAAAAAAAAGACATGGAAACAACCTAAGTGTCCATCAACAGATGTGGTATATATATACACAATGGAATATTACTGAGTCATAAAAGAATGGAATCTTGCCAATTGCAACAACATGGATAGACCTGGAGGATATGATCCTAAGTGGAATAAATCGGAGAAAAAAAATACCACATGATTTCACTTATATGTGGAATCTAAAAAATAAGACATGCGAACGAACAGAATAGAAACAGACTCATAGATACAGGAAAGAAACTGTTCGTTACCAGCGGAGGGAGAGGTTGGGGGATGGGCAACATAGATGAAGGGAATTAAGAGGTACCAACTTCCACTTATAAACTTAATAAGCCATGGGGGTGTAATGTACAGCATAGGGAATATATCAACAATATTGTAATAACTTTTATGGTGACAGATGGTAACTAGACTTACCATGGAGATCATTTTGTAATTTATAAAAATATCAAATCACTATAGTGTATTACCTGAAACTAATAGGACATTGTATATCAATTATATATCAGTAAAATATTTTCTTTCTTTCTTTTTTTAAGGTAAGTTCTAAGGCGCCTGGGTGGCTCGGTCGGTTAAGCGTCTGACTTCGGCTCAGGTCATGATCCCCGCGTCAGGCTCTGTGCTGACAGCTCAGAGCCTGGAGCCTGCTTCGGATTCTGTGTCTCCCTCTCTCTCTGCCCCTCTCCTGCTCACACTCTGTCTCTCGAAAATAAATAAACATTAAAATTTTTTAAAAAATTTAAAAAAATAAAGTAAGCTCTACACCCAATATGGGGCTTGAATTCACAACCCAGAGATCAAGACTCACATGCTCTACTGCCTGAGCCAGTCAAGTGCCCCTGAATAAAATCATTTTTTAAAAAAGAAACCCTTCAACCAAGAAAGCAATCTTCCATTAACATCCTCTCAATGAGCAAAAGGACTGAAAGTATCCATTAGACCTCATGAATTTTAGAATTTGATGCGGCGTAATAATGTTCATCAGCAAAAATGAAAATGTCAGACACAGGGATATATCATCATGGACTTTCTAAGCAGTGATCACTAGAATAGAAAAAGTAAGAAGGGAGGCTATGGGAGGCCCTCTGGAGTCGGTACTGAGCCCTTTCTCGAACAGTTGCTATTTTAAGGTCAGCTCTGATTTAAATATTTCTGGTACTGAATAAACAGGGGAACTTGGGTAAGCCTGAGTCAGCTTCACACCCTCAACTGACTTCATCAACCAAGACGCGTTCTAACCCGGCATTTTATGAGTCCGTGAAAGTGAGATCTATTTGAGGAAGAAGTGATTTGGTTTGACCTTCAAACAGTGGAAAAGAAAACACTGGTTGCTTTGGGAGGACTTCCTCAGACAGTAGAAAGCCACTGGCATTTCCCAGGCTCCTGAAATGTCAGAAATCGTGGCTGTAATGTTTGTATTCATGGGGACTACATGTCTGAGCATTCGCGGTGGGCGATTTTGTTAGTGCCAGTTAATCTGAAGCCCTTTCCAAGGTCTTTCTTTCCCAAACTCTCATGGTTCAAAATGAGCATGTCGTGAGGAGGCTCTTGGAAACTCCCGGTCTCCAAAGCTCCAAGATGTGGGTGAAAAGGATGAAGAACCCAGGTTTCCTAAATCTTAGTCCAGACCCCCAGACATGGCATGGTCCTATTACTCGATCCCAGAATCAGATATCCCACAGGATGGTCACTCAGGTTTCACCCTGAGACATAATTTGGTGGCTTTGTGTCTTTGGGAGGAAGTAGAACATCAAGAAACTTCCTGCTGTAGTTCCACCTGGTATGAATGATTCTTAAGTACGTCATAGATTCAAAATGGGCAAGCTTTGCAAACATGTACTTTACAATACGTTTTCTTCTTCCTCTTACTGAAAGTAATATCCACAGAGTAAAATATGCAACAGTAGAGTCCCTTCGGGAACCTCTAGACTTGAGAACCAATCCTGAAAAGAGACAGTGTTGCCACCCATTCCAGAATAATTGGAAGGTATTTGATAAGGTAGAAGTTGATCTTCTAAAAGCTTAAACATCTTTGGGAGGTGGAACCTGTTCCGGAATCCACGGCTTTCTGGCTTCAGGGAAAAGAATGCTTTAAAAAGGTGGTGGAAGGGTAGCAATAGGCCACCCCTGTAGATGTCCAGCGCTCATCTTCCACAAGGCACTCTTTGACTGAAATGCACAGAGTGCTCAATGGAGTAAAAGCCTTGAGTCATTTGTATCCAAAATAAACGCTGGGTAATGACGAGTCACCTTAGGGATATGGTGCCAAAGGTTAGGGACAAAGAGTTTACCCTAAAAAGTCCACCACCCTTGTCCCAAACTGCTACTGATCTTTAATCTTCTTTTTTTTTTTCAATGTTTTATTTATTTCTAGGAGAGAGAGAGAAAGAGACAGCGTGAGCAGGGGAGAGTCAGAGAGAGAGGGAGTCACAGACCGAAACAGGCTCCAGGCTCTGAGCTGGCAGTCAGCACAGAGCCCGACGCGGCGCTCGAACCCACGAACCGTGAGATCATGACCTAAGCGAAAGTCGGACGCTTAACCGACTAATTCACCCAGGCGCCCCTGATCCTTAATCTTCTACCACCAGTCACTGCCCACCTTCCCTCCTCTTGGGGTTTATGGAAGAAAAACAAGTGCTACCACCATCATGTGAATTAATTAACCAAACCGGATCCCTAGTTAATATCAGGGCCATTGGTCTCCTCCATGGCAAGTAAGCAAAACCTCTATGGTTTGGCCTACTTTTTATTTGGTTATCTTTGGGGAGGGGATCCCTGATGAGCGATTGCCCTAGAAGTGAGGGTACCTTATAATACACTGATTTGTGTGGACATTTTCTTAGGCATTGACTATGTGCCAGGTTTTGTGCTTAGCTTTTAATGTACCTTATTCTTAAAAAAGGTCTCGAGAAGAGGGTATACCTATTTTACAGATGAGGAAACAAAGAGTCCTGAGGTTAAGTGACTTAACCAAGGCCGCTGAGACTCAAACCTAAGTCTGTGTAACTCCACTGTCCTATTCTGCCTGGACTTTGTTACATCTTTAACCAGTCATAGTAATGTAAGTTAACGGTAAAACTATGACTCCTCCTCAAGTAACTTTTAAATGGTTTTCCACTAGTGCGTATGGGTTCATACTCATCCATTATCAGTGCTGGATTCAGTTTCTCTTGAGGCCAACTTTTGCCCTTGTTCACCTGGACATGCCTTTTGCTCAAGCCAACTTAAAATAGTTCATATTCTCACATGCCCCCCACACATTCCAGGGTGAATTCTTTTGTAAGAGCAGGAAGATCGGGATGGTGGGTAGAAGGAGCCGTGTGGTGTACGTCTTCTGCTCAGTGTTGGGACAGGTAGAAGCTGAAGACATTGTTTTAAGGATACTGTGTCAGACACAAGGCATGCGCCATAAATTCATGTCTAAGTGTATGACCCGGGAAGACAAAGAGCCATGCTCCCCATTTCTCCAGAGAATGAATACATCTTCAATCCCAGGAGTTAGAAGTGACTGGGATGCCATCATGGCCTCCACGGTAGCAGCTTTGGGTGCATGAGATAAAAGCTTGGGCAGATACCCCATACTCACAGAGCGGATGGTGGCTCTTCAGAGTGGGCATGACTGGGCTGCTTCCCCCTTCAAAGCACTGGATCAAGAATAGAAGGGAAGAATAAGAGAGGACAGCCCGAGAGCACATGTAAAACACCCCTTAAGGTCCTAGAGGTGACTGAAATGATATGGAGGGGAGACAGTTCTGGGGCTGAGGCCCAATGTTCTCCAGAGTTCTAAAAAATATATAGATCTCACCCTGATTTGTACCATCCAGCTGGTGGCGCTTGGACAAGGTTGAGGTATAGTTCACTCATTAGGGAAACATGTATCGCATACCTAATATGTGTCAGACAGTGTGCAATGCTCGAAGGATCCAAAACAAGTACGACCAGGTCCCTGCTCTCTGAGGACTTACGTCATGATAGCAAGTCTACTCCACGAGAGGTTTTGTACTGGATATCTCTCAGGCTTTTGCACTGGGGTTGCCACCATGGCCACACGGGTGTGCTCTGCAGAGAGAATATGATGGGGATTGCAACCCTTTGAGTTGTATATCACACAACCTCACATGGTGGCCCTGTTTGCCCACATAATCGCCACCTAAAATACCTTCCCCTGCAACTTTGCCTTCCAGCTCCTTCCAGATGCTTCTCTGATCTGAATTCTCCTCTCCACCCTCGAATCCTCTCTTGACACCCCCCCACCCCCCGCCACCAAGATGGTCCTCTTTCCTCAGGCCTTCTTTGGCATGTTCTTCCTGTAATGGACCTGAACATTAACCAGGACTTCCATAGGCCCTTTCTCATTCAACATTTTCTCATACTATTATTTGAGCCCTGTGTTCTTTCTTAGCTTCGGGCCAGCTTTAATCTGATCCCCTTGCATTTTTGTCAGCTGTAAGGGTTGAAAATGTGTCACATCCATCGTTGTGTCTCCCTAGAGGACTTGCACATATTCGAAATTCAATAAGACAAAAGAAGAAAGTGTTATTTAAAATGAGAGACCTTTTGGGGAGCCTGGGTGGCTTAGTCGGTTAAGCGTCCGACTTTCGCTTAGGTCATGATCTCGCGGTTCGTGGGTTCGAGCCCCACGTCAGGCTCTGTGCTGACTGCCAGCTCAGAGCCTGGAGCCTGTTTCAGAGTCTGTGTCTCCCTCTCTCTCTGACCCTCCCCTGCTCACGCTGTCTCTCTCTCCCTCTCCTAGAAATAAATAAAAAACTATTAAAAAAAAATAAAATGAGAGACCTTTTAAAGAGTGAAAGATGAAATAGAGTGTCTGTGACAACAATCTTCCGTCAATACGTTTTTCAAATTCTTTCAGTTGTTGACTCTCAAATATTTATGCTAATGACAACCAGAAAAAGCACAGATCCTGGAAATGGACCAAACCCAAGACTAATCTTAGCCAACTAATTCTTTTCACCAAACGTTCTGCAAGAACATCTACCAAGGAGAGGCTCAGGCACCGTTGACCCCTGCCCTTCTCCCCTGAGGGAGTCAAGCTTGATTTTTCTCAGGTTCAGACCGTTAGATCGTCCCAAGTATGGCGATCTGAGGGTACAGGAGAAAGGGAGGAAGATGGAGATGGAAAAGAAAAAAAAACCCACGAAGGATCTGAAAATTAAACCATACAATTAATTGTTGATGTAGAGCTGAGACTTTGGAATTCAGAAAAGATCGGCTAAGGTTATTTCCAATTAGTTACTTAAGTAATTTTATTCTTATAAAGAACAGCTGCTTTATCTGCAGAAGAAAGGAAGAAAGGGAGGGAGGAAGGGAGAAAGGAAGGAAGGAGGGGAGAAAGAGAGAGAGAGAGGGAGAGAGAAAGCAAGGGAGCAAGAGAGCGAGGGAGAGAGTGCAAAGCAGCAGCGGGAAAGGAGGAATGAGTCTCCAAACAGACCATCTTTGCCTTTGGGTATTTTATTCAAGCTCCATATGCTTTACTTGACATAAGAATCTGGAAGGCGCTGAAACTCTGACTAAGGGGATGGCCTCCCTGGGTAAATTCAACTTCCTTTCTCATTCGTAACCTCAACCACAAGGTTAAACTGGCACCCTGCTCTTTTCTAATCTCATGAGTAAAAAATGCACTGAGAACCATCACCCAATCCCGAATGAGTGATATTTCCTCCAGATCGACTTTCTGACAAATAGTACATCCTAGACCAGGTAGTTGACTAAGTCCTTAGTCACAGTAACAGAAGGTTTCCATCTGAGGTCAGTCTTTTTCTTCTCTGAGCTGGCCAGCCTGCCCCATCTGGTCTAGGACACTGGAACCCCATGAGTAAGTTAGAAACCTAACTTGAGGGGCGCGGGATACTCAGAGAAAAACCCCAGCATCCTGTATATTCTGAATGTAGCACCGCACAAGGGCTTTCGAGAAAGAAAATGCAAATCTGTTTGACGTAAACTAAGAATCAGTAGCCTCTGTGGTCTGACACTAGGGAGACTGGGAAGGCCCTAATGTCACCTTACCCCATGGGGCTGTAGCCTTCTAAGGTAAGGCTCTATCTAATCCCTCCTCCAAGGTCAAGTGAGGCTCCTATGGTGTTGTTAGTCACACCTGCATGTGAGTGGATAGCCTCAAAGGTTTGGGGAGAAAGAGAAGGAGAGAACAAGAAGAACAGTGTAGGTTAAGTGGGTACATGGAACGTTCTAGATCAGAATCTTGGAGAGCTGGGTGCCTTTGGCAAAGTTATTTTGCTTCTCTGGGCGCCATATATATGCGGTGATTTTACCTCCCTCTGCCCTTCCTCCCTTCCTTTCTTCCATTCCCCCTTTCCTTCCCTTTTTTTTTCCCTTTGAGTATTTGTTGAGCTCCTACTATGGCTTTGTTCTAGGCATCGGGAATACAATTGTCAACAAAAAGAGGCCAAGTCACCGTTCTGCGTGGCTTACATTCTAGTGGGGGCAGGAGGACAAGTAAATAAATGGTTACATAATACAGAGAGTCCTCACTTTGCATTGTTTCAATATGCATGAATTTCGGTCACCGTGGTTTAGTTAATAACAGTCTCCCAACAACACAATTCAAATTTCAGTCACCACCACATATTAATTATGAGTAGTTGCATGAGGTACAAATTTCACCACCAGCTCTCCAGTCCACAAATGGCTATGATCCATGAATGACAGGTGCATGTTATGGTCAGTGACCAATCATGTCTCTTCTTTTCAGAGGCAAACGGTGACCGGTCACTGCTCATCTATTGTTGAGGTCACACAAAGACAGTAAAGCATGTGGTTGTGTTGTCTTCTCATCTCCCAGGCAAAAGAACTTAACTTTTATTCATTTATTTATTTTTCGTTTTTGTTTTTGAGCTAAAGAACACGAGTGGGGGAGGGGGCAGAGGGGGAGACAGAGAGATTCCCAATCAGGCTCTATGCCGAGTGTAGAACCCAACATGGGGCTCGATCCCACAACTCTGGGATCATGACTTGAGCCAAAAACAAGACTTGAATGCTCAACTGACTGAACCACCCAGGTGCCCCCACGAATTTAACTTTTAAAGCACCACTGCTTTTGGATAATGCTCTAGGTCACCCTGATTCTCTTGAGTGAAAATTTGCTTTTTATCACCAAACACAAATTCATTCTCCCGTTCAATGGACCATGGAGTTATTTCAACTCTTAAACCCTATTAGATGGTCTTTCAGACTGGCTATTGATACTATAGTTTGGTGGCAGGGGGCGGGGGGGAGAGGGATAGAGAGGGGAAGGAGGGAGAGAGAATTTCATTCAATTTCTTTAGCTGAGTTTTGAAAGAAATATGACATAAGGAATGCAATGGAAAGTATTCAAGAATGCAGCAAGTAGCATGCACATAGCATGTCAAGAAATTTTACTGTGTTGTGTGAGTATCTTAACAGGTTTCTAATCAGAGGTAAATGGAGTTATAGAGGAAATAGTTGACTATGGAAACGTGGATACACTGCCGCTCTTTGAGAGGCTCTAGACTTGCAGCCAGAGGAACTTTGCAAAGGCAAATTTATGGACACAAATGAAGAAAGGATTGTGACTTGCCATGAGAAAGATGAGGATGTCCCAGAGGAAGGCACACCTGTGAAAAAATTCACATTAAGGGAACGTTTAGTGATCTTTCATGACATTGAAACTGCAAAGGGCAAATTGTTGGAAGCTGATCCAAACTTAGAAAGGGGTATGACAGTTCACTGAGGAATATAACGTCTCCATGTCCTAAGTTTTACCATGAGAAGAAGGAGGCAAGCACTGCTCAAACTACTCTTTATAAGTTTTTAAAGTGTAGGGGCGCCTGGGTGGCTCAGTCGGTTAAGCATCTGACTTCGGCTCAGGTCATGATCTCACGGTTCGTGGGTTCGAGCTCCACGTCGGGCTCTGTGCTGACAGCCAGCTCAGAGCCTGGAGCCTGTTTCGGATTCTGTGTCTCCCTCTTTCTCTGATCCTCCCCTGCTCATGCTGTCTCTCTCTCTCTCTCAAAAATAAATAAAACGTTAAAATTTTTTAAAAAAATAAAGTGTAAAATATATGTACTGAAAAATTTATCATTTTAATTATTAAAAATTTTTTTAAGTTTATTTATTTATTTTGAGAGAGAGAAACAGAGAGCATGAGCAAGGGAGGGGCAGAGAGAGAGCATCTCAAGCAGGCTCCTCACCATCAGTGTGAACCCTGATGGGGGGCTCGAGCCCACAAACCGTGAGATCATGACCTGAGCCAAAACTGGATGCTTAGCTGATTGAGCCATCCAGGTGCCCCATTTTTATTATTTTTAAGTGGTACTAAGCACATTCACAATATTGTGTCACCATCACCACCGTCCAGCTCCAGAGCTTTTTCATCATCCCAAACTAAAACTAAGAACCCATTAAACAATGACTCCCCAGTCCTTCCTTCCCACTCTGCCCCTGGTAGCCTCTATCCTACTTTCTGTCTCTAGGAATTTGACTATTCTAGGTAATTCATGTAAGTGGAATTATACAATATCTGTCCTTTGGTGTCAGACTTACTTCAGGTAGCATAATGTCTTTAAGATTCATCTATGTGGTAGCATGCATCCAACCTTTTTTTAATGTTTCTTTATTTGGGGGAGGGGGGCAAGGGGCAGAGAGAAAGGGAGAGAATCCCAAGCAGGCTCCATACTGTCAGCTCAGAGCCCGATGTGGGGCTCCATCTCATGAATCATGAGATCCTGACCTGAGCCAAAATCAAGAGTCAGGTGCTTAACTGACTGAGCCACCCAGGTGCCCCTTCTTTTCTACGGCAGAATAATATTCCACTGTGTGCATATACCACATTTTGCGGATCCAATTTGGGCCGTTTCCACTTTTGGCTATTATGAATAATGCTACTATGAATATTGCTGTGTAAATATCTGTTTTCAATTCTTCTTGGTATATACCTGCAGTATACATGGAACTGTTAGGCTATAGGATATTATGGTTAGTTTTTTGAGGAACTGCTATACTGCCTCCCACAATGGCTGTACCATTTTACATTTCTACTACCCATGTGCAAAGGTTCCAATTTCCCCACATCATCTCCAACACTTGTTATTTTCTATTTGCTATTTTTCTTGACAATAGCCATTTGCAATGGTATCTCATCATGTTTTGATTTGTATTTCCACAATACTTAGTGATGTTGGCATCTTTTCGTGTACCTTTTGGCAATCTGTACATCTTCTTATGAGAAATATCCATTCAACTGATACGTTTTCTACCAACAAATAGGGCATTTAATTTTATTTATTTATTTTTTTGCAAGTAACTATTTTATTTATTAACCAAAAGCATAATGTCTTTCCCCTATGTTTTCAGAAAGCATGCAAGCATATTTTCTCTTGAGCCAGCCCTGTTGGAAATATGTAAAGCTACTATTTATAAACAGAAATAGAAATGTTTGACCACAGCTATTTACCTTGTGATCATTTTCTTTTTTTTTTTTTTTAGGGCATTTAATTTTTAAAAAATTTTTAAAGTGAGCCCTACACTGAACGTGGGGCTTGAACTCACAACCCTGAGATCAAATCCCATGCTCTACTGACTGAGCCAGCCAGGTGCCCCAAGAATAAAACATGCTAATTCTCAGTATTATTAATGTTTTAAATCAATATTCACTTTGCAAGTTTTGGAAAAATTTTTTCCTATATGTTTATAACCAACAATAGAAGTGTTTCTAATGTTTTTGACAAAACACAATTTTTATAGTTTACTGTCAGGTTGGTTTCCATGTAACACCCAGTGCTCATCCCCACGAGTGCCCTCCTCCATGCCCATCTCCCCTTTTCCACTCTCCCCTTGACAAAACATTTTTAATGGTCATTCACGGAGCAGTCACAATTTTCCTCATTTATTATTAAGGACGCGTTGCGTGATTTCAGCTTGATTGGCTGCTTTTATACGGTCTCCCACTATCACGCAAAATGAGGATTTCCTTTGGGGTGTTAGATTGGTGATAAGAAATAGGAAAATGAAGCAGGATGAGGGGCTGGGGTGGGAAAATGGGCTATTTATGCCCGTTGTCAGGAAATGCCACTCTGGGAACGTGAAACTTGAATAAAGGCCTAAATGGAGGGAGGAAGCCAATCATATTCCTGCCAATGGGAGGAACTTTTCAGGCTTGGGGAATAGCAAGGCCAAGAGCCCTCAGATGGGAGCCTGTTTGGGCTGTTTGAGAAACAGCGAAAATGTCAGTGTGGCTAAAGCACAGTGAGGGAGAGGGAGAGTGGTCGCAGATGAAGACGAAAGGGTAGACAGGGGGGCAGGTCATGGAGGGCCTTGTTGGCCATGGTATACGCATTGGATTTTACTCTAAAGTCATGAGAAGCTGTTGGAGTGCTGAAAGTCGTGTCATGTTAATGCCCAGGGCATCCGATTGGTTAGGGGTGAGCTCCTCTCCAAAAGAGGAGAGAGAAAAAAGAGATTGAGGACGCTAAAGATGAATTTCACCTACTTTAAAACAGTCTAATGGCCAGTCTTGGCTTGAACTTGAAGAGAGATAAAAAGACTCTGGAGACTAGGACCTACTCAGTTCTACTGAGCATTCCTGACATACCAAGGAGGGCTCTCAACCCCTTCGGTCCCACTAAAAGCCTCCTGGAACTTTCCCAAGAGGTTTTCAGGACAAGACATTTCTCGCCCAGGACTTGGAAGACAGAGGGATTCTACTCAGCAGAACCATCAGTGGATGTGAGTACTTCCAAATTCCCAGCGATGCAGCCGCCCGATTTCTTCACACACCGGGCTGGCTTCACAAACCCACAAGCCCATGGGTGAGGCAGAGAGTCCACATCAGTGAAGCTGGCCCAGTGAGACTGGTGAGATGGTGAGTTCGTGCCCTGCTAGAGACCACCTAAAGTGGATAGCCCTTAGCAGCTCCTGCTAGCTGTCACCATGAGGAAATGCGGTCCTGGGGGACCAGATCTTCAAGAGAAGCAGGACATCCAGATGATAATCCTGGTTTTTGAATGGTGGTAAGTAATTTTAAATGTTTAACACATCATGCAGGCTCTGTATAAGTAGTCTTCAGCCTTGCTTTTGTTATTTCTGATCTTTTTTTTTTAAACGTTTTTATTTATTATTGAGAGACAGAGAGAGACAGGACATGAGCATAGGAGGAGAGAGAGACAGGGAGACACAGAATCTGAAGGAGGCTCCAGGCTCTGAGCTGTCAGCACAGAGCCCGACGTGGGGCTTGAACTCACAAACCACAAGATCGTGACCTGAGCTGAAGTCAGACGCTTAACCGACTGAGACACCCAGGCGCCCCTGTTATTTCTGATCTTAAAAGGCCTTGCCCCTCAATGACCCTCCACCATACCCTAAGAATATTCATGAGAAGAATCAAACGGTTATCTTTTTCCCACTCACATGTCTTCCAGAAGGGAATTTCACTTCCATGAAAATCTCAATGCCTTGGAAACTTTAGGTGACCTTTCAATTTCATGTTTAATCTACCTTGGCCAATTAAAAAATGGTAAAAAAAAAAAAAAAGGTTCATGGATTTAAGAGAAAACTCTGGCTTGGGCAAACATTGTTATTTAGCATTTGAGTATCCATTATTTTCTCAACACACTACAAACTCTTAAAAGATGGGGTATCTTCAAAAAATAATAAATGAAAGTTAAAAACGATAGAGTATCTTCATTTAAGTCACTTGATACAAAAGGCATCACAAGGAAACATGACTAATATAACTGGCTTACAAGGCAGGAATTCACTGAAAAAACTCATGCTTGCTGCACTCTAATTGTGGAGAACGGAAAAGAGCAAAGCAAATACAGAGAGCACTTTGATGAAGGGTTAACGTACATTTTCTTTGTGTCGAACTTTCCAAAAAGATCTATTAAAATTTTTGTAATACTTAGAAATTGTACCCAGGCAGAACTTTCTGGCGCTCCTAGGAAAGCTCCATATTTACACCAGTGTTTCAGTTTCACTTTCCTCTTTCTCATTGGTTTCAAAGAAAAGAGAAGTTTAAATGGGATTTTGTAATTCGAGGTTATGCTATGAGAGAAGGGGAAATTATATCAGTCTTTCAGTGTTGTCCTTTTAAAAGATTTTTGTTTAACTTCTAAAGGAAATGTAGTCCATTATTTAGCTTGAAAACAAAAAGTTTCCCATCTTGAAAAGAAATCCCCATGATTGTTACTCTACTAGACTCAAAAAACCTGAAGAAGAACATTCTTACAGTACTTAAGCCACAGTGTCTGTTGCTCAGTGTTTGGTTAGAAGGAAATCTGCAGTGTATATTTCTCCCCGAAGCTTCATTTGATATAGATAATGACCCTCACATTAAATGATCTCTTCTAAGACTATCAACGTCTTATCTATTTGGTTGGCTTCTATAGCAATGGTAACTTCAGAGCTTTAACAAATGATGGCAAAGCTCAAGTTAATGGGAAATAGAACACTTGCCCATCCTCGGAAGTTGGTCAGCCCAGCATCTCTTACAGGAATAGACCAAGAGGCCTATTTCTCACTTCTTCAGAGCAGCACCAGGAAAGGACCTTTTTGTGTTTATTTTAAGGACATGTGAGAATGTACCGGGACCCAGAGAGGACCCGATGTAATTTAGCCACGGGCCGATCCCCACTCATATCCCGTTTCTGAGATGTTTGTTCTAATGACAGGTCGAATTAGGTGATCTTTAAGATCCCTCTTAAACCTAGGAGGCCACAACTCCACCTTTGAAACCCTCACAGCTCTTGTATTTAGTCAATGAATGAATGCTGGGAGATCTGTCAGTATAGCTGGCACATGGCTCTGGAATCCAAAGAATATTTTATGCTCTCACAGAATTCCATTCATTGGGTAAAGAGAAATGCGGTCATCTTTCATCTTGTGCCACACCCTTCACAGAAGAGATATAGTGCCAGTATACAGCTTCTTTCTTTCTTTCTTTTCTTTCTTTCTTCCTTTCTTTCTTTCTTTCTTTCTTTCTTTCTTTCCTTCCTTCCTTCCTTCTTTCCTTCCTTCCTTCCTTCCTTCCTTCCTTCCTTCCTTCCTTCCTTCTTTTCCTTCCTTCCTTCCTTCCTTCCTTCCTTCCTTCCTTCCTTCCTTCCTTTCTAATATAATTTATTGTCAAGTTAGCTAACATACAGTGTATACAACGTGCTCTTGGTTTTGGGGGTAGAGTCCCGTGATTCATTGCTTACATACAACACCCAGTTATAGCACATTTCTTTAAAAGAAGACTCAGATACCTTTGCATACAGCTAGATTGGGGTTTTGATTTTGTTATATTTTCCTCTTGCAGAACAGTGTCCTAGGAGATAGGAAGTGACAAATACCAACCTGATGTTGTAGAAGAAGTCAAAATAAGAGGAGTGAGTGTATAGGAGAGAAAGTTTCTCCACAATGTCTGAATGAATCAATGCAGAACATTGCTCGCCAATTTAAGGACCCGAGTCATGACGCACAAACTGGAAATTCTCCTTAGAGTTTTTGTTATGAGGCATTATGGTGAAGAGTTAACACTTGCATTCATTGCCAAAGGTCAGGCCAACTGTATGAGTTTCCGATCGCCACAAATTGCCGCAAACGTAGTGGCTCCAAACAAAACTAATTTTCTTACAATTTTGGACGTCAAAAGTCCAAAATCGGTCAAATGGGACTACAGTTGAGGTGTTGGCAGGGATGGTTTCTCTTGCGGGGAGGGCTCTGAAGACGGAATCTATTCCCTTGCCTTTTTCGGTGATTCTAGAGCTGCCTGCATTCCGTGGCTCATGGCCCCTTCCCCCTCTTCAAAGCCAGCAATGGTGGGATGAGTCTTATTCATATCAATTCACTTGGGCACTGACTCTCCAGCTTGTCGTATAGGGATGCTTGTGACTACATCGGTCCCACTGGATAATCCAGAATAATCTCTCCAACTCAAGATATTAAGTTGAATCACATCTGCAGGGCCCCTTTTGCCAGGTAAGATACCAGACTCATAGGTTCCCAGGATCGGAAGGCATGTGGACATCCTGGGGGCTATTACGCTACCCACCAAACGAGTCATACTACAAATTTCAGTGGGCTCTAGAGGATGGCAGTTTAGCAAGTAAACATCATGATTTCCTTTAAAGTATCAAGTTTAGGGGCACCATGGCTGGCTTGGTCAGTGGAACATGCAATTCTTGATCTCAGTGTTGTGAGTTTGAGCCCCACGTTGGGTGTAGAGATTACTTAAAAATAAAGTTCTTAACAAAGTAAAGTATCAAGATTGGGGCACCTTTTGGGGACTCCTGAGTTACCTTTGCTTACTGTTATGTTTCCTCACATAGGGCCCATCTTGTTTTACATATGAGGAAACAGAAGCCCCAAAAGCGAAATGATCATCTCCAACAACCCCCCACTGGGAGTAAGACAGAAGTAAATCCGGAACATGCGTTCCTGATGCTCTGCTAGCAATTTTCCCACCTTTCTCCAGTGCCTCTCTCAGGAAGTATGTCCTAAAGAAATGCTGGAGTGAGTTTGGCACCATATTGGGTAGCATCGGGCAGGGTGGGAGTTGTGGTAGACAAAGGAAGGGAAGTGACATTCTACCCATTGGAAGTGGACAAAGTCGCCACACGGCAGCTGTATTCCCAGGCACTGCTCTCCATTCTTACTTAGACTTTTAAAGAGTGTCCCTTTCGTAGTGCCTTCTAGGCTGCAAGTTGGATGATGATACTCAGCATGCTTCACTTCATGTGTGTACGAGGCCACACATGTTGAGGGCACCTATTTCCTTGGTATAGCAATCAAATAAAACATTTGAGAACTGGAACTCATTCTGGGGTCAGACCCTGGGAGGCTCATGCCCCAGCTCTAGCTTGCGGGATTGGCTACGTGACCACTGGAAATAGCATCCACCCCCTGAACTAGATGTGATTAGAAGCTAACCCACAGAAAGTGGTTAGCGTGGTGCAAGGGTACAATAAATGCTTACCGGATGATGATGATGATGATGATGATGATGATTGCATCAGTTGGCCCTGCTTGAGCTGACCCCTGCCACCTCCCTGGTCTCATCTCCTGCCATTCTCTCCCCTTGTCCACTGTGCTCTGATCACACAGGCCTTCCTTCTTTCTGACCCTCAGCCAAGCTGTGAGAGTCTTTGCATTTACCATTCTTTTAACTTGGAACTCTTCCCCCAAATATTTACAAAGTTACCTGTATCTCGTTATTCAGGCCTTAGCTCAAATATTACAGCCTAGAAAATTCTTCTCTGATCACCCCAAGTACAGTAGCTACTTCTGTTCTTCCCAGTCACACCCTGTACTACTGTTTTCTTTTATTCCCTTAGTTTTTGGTCATTATTAAGCTCTGAAATTACCTTCCTTTTCCCTCCCTGCCTTTCTCTTTCTCTATAGATTTTAAGCTCCTTTCACTAAGCAGTGTAATGATGTTCATTGATTTATATCCAGCACTTAGAAGAGTGTCTGGAACATGACAAGAATTTTAGTTGGCTGGCTGACCAACTCATAATAGACTACCATCAGGATACAGATCTTAGTTTAGTGTATTAATTTGAAAGTTTGTTTTCAAACTTTTTGTTTTCTAGAAGCATTTACAATCTTGGGATCCCTCTTGTTAATTTCACCTATCTCTCTCTGATGTTTCTTCATCCCTTCCCAGCTCTTCCTCCTCTTCATCTCATTCCATCAGGGCCATAATGTGAGCTTCTCCTTCCTTACAAGTACTTTAAAAAATTATAATAGAGCACACCCAAAGTGCAAGAAACTTAGAAGACAAAACATAAATCTTTACAAGTGAAAGTTCAGAGGCCATTGTTAGTTGATAAGGAGCTATTTTTGATCCCTTTACCTCCTTGATCTAAAACACAATTGCACAGTTGCTCAGAGGCTCCTGTAGGTCAAGGTCTTGCTCAAGTCTGTCTGTTTTTTTAAAAATTTTTTTTATAGTTTATTTATTTTTGAGACAGAGAGAGACAGCACGAGTGAGGGAGGGGCAGAGAGTGAGGGAGACACAGAATCTGGAACAGGCTCCAGGCTCTGAGCTATCAGCACAGAACCTGATATGGGGCTCGAACCCATGAACTGTGAGATCATGGCCTGAGCCAAAGTCGGATGCTTAACCGACTGAGCCACCCAGGCACCCCCCACATCTGTCTTAGTCCCAGTGTTTGACACAGTGATTTAAGCATATGGCAAGCACTCAAAAATGTGTGTGACATGAATGGGGTCTTCTCCTACCTATTCATAAAATCATTTTAAAGAAACACAAATCAATAACAATCAGGGAAGAACATAAGAACCGTACCTTAGGACCTGACAGACCTCGTCACCCCACTCAGAATGAGGCTGGGGCCAGCCGATCTGCCAGTGGAGAGGGGGGTCCAGTGAGTGGGGTGGGTGAGTGCCCTGTTCCTAAGCTCTGTCTCCTACAACTTGGGGCTTGGCAGGGCGACTGGGGTCCCCAGGTCACAGTCAAGAACTGTCAATAAGAACAAGCAATACATCTTGGTGTCTCCTTTGAGAAGAGGAAGAGAAATTCCATGGCTGTAGTCAAAAACCTTGGGACAATAGAATTTCAAAATTGGAAATGTCTTCAGAAGTCATCTGATCCCTTCTCCCATTTTCAATGAAATTACTAGCTTACAGTAACCCAGTAGTGGAGCTGGTAATGTAACTCAGGACGGACACCCATTGTGTTATTGTGAGGAATGAAAAAAGAGATGGAGTACATAGGGCAATCTTCTCCTCCATCATCATGTATGAAAACTCTCAGAGAACAAATATAAGGCCATGTAAATAGATATGCATACCATTCTTTATTTCATACTGTGTATATATGTATATATATACATATACTTATCATTTATAAAATTTCACCTTAACATAGCTGGAGAATAGAAAAATATGGCTAAGTGTCTAATCTCAAGATCTTTACCCTCCAAATAAATCCTTATTTACCATATGGCAAATGTTTATACCAAATTCATATTCTGGGTCTTTTCACTCCAGTAAATAGTATTTTTAATGAGTGCTGGGTTACACATATTTGTATATTGTAATATACAAATTGGTACACATTTATACTTGGGGCTGCTGTGGGACAGCATAGAGCACCTTTCAGAAAGACAAACTATTATTGGCAATCATACCCTTTCTTCTCTTCATTCTTCCCTCTCTTCTCTTCTGCCCCAAATTTGCTCTTCCCACAAACATTCTCTTTAGAGACACAGGGAATGCCGTTTCCCTGGGCAATGTATCAGCACTGGGGTTTAGCTACCAACAAAATCGAAGCTTTTTAAGACCACCTTGAGCGATAAAACATTAGCTTTGCAAAGTTACTGCACATTTCTTTCCTTAGAAACCTGAACATTTTTTTTAGGAAGCTTTGAGATGTACATGCTTAAAAAAATCAATCCCCTCTTCTTAAATCATGTATTTATTTTCCAGAGCTGTGGAGGGTGGGGATGATGGCATTGATTCTCTGCCTGAGTATTAATTTTCAGAATTTTCAGTGTGTCATTGTGTGTGTGTGTGTGTGTGTGTGTTTCTTCCTTTGGAAAAACAAAAGATGGGTTTCCTTACCCACCATGGAAAAAATGTGACATATAACTAAATCCCTTCCTGAGAGCACAGACAACCAAAAGCAGGCAGCTTAGATCAGGGTGGTGAGGAAATTTTGTCATTTCCAGAAGGAAGCCTGAGTCATAGTGTGCGACATTTTGGGAGGCCTGAATCAGAGCTATCGAGGAAGTCAGGTCTCAGACAGTTTAACTTAGAACCACAGTGTAATTTAGTTTAACATCTTCAGTATCTTGTCTTTCTCCAAGATGGCTGTTGACATAGATGTTCTGATGATTTCCCTTCAGGAATGAGAATAATTTAACAGTTGAAGAACTCCACTAATCTACTTCTGAGGCAACCAGGTCTGGAAATTATAATTAATATACATCTTTTAGAAAGGAGAAAAGAGAGCAGCTAAGAGAGGGAGAGAGGACACTACTCTAAAATCTATTAATAAATGAAGAATGGTTAAGTGTAAATTATATCATTAGAACACATAAATTATTATAGATAACTAACCATTTTAACAAACATCCTTTTCCTCTTTGAGCCAAAATGTACTTGAGAAAAAAGCTTTCCACATACTCAAATTTCACATGCTGTAAGATTCTGACCTATTTTGCAGAGGCTTAATACCCAGAAAGGTTCCAGCATGCTAAGGAACACCTCATATAAACATTCAGAAGATGACCGCAGGTGGGGTTTGGGATGAGAAGAAATGTTGGTCTTTGGGGCCAGGAGAGGAGTGGTCCTGGGTTGTGGTGGGAGTACACAAGGGACAGCAAAATGGGATGCCTTTCCAAGATTGGTTTGGAACCATTACTAAGGGGCTTGGGGTAAAATAAACAAGTGTTTTTAAATTAGAGGTGGGGGGCGCCTGGATGGCTCAGTCGATCAGGCATCCGACTTGGGCTCAGGTCACCATCTCACGGTTCATGAGTTCGAGCCCCGCACCGGGCTCTGTGCTGATGGCTTGCAGTCTGGAGCCTGCTTCAGACTCTGTGTCTCCCTTCCTCTCTGCCCCTTCCCTGCTCGTGCTCTGTCTCTGTCTCCCTCTCTCAAAAATAAAAACATAAAAAAAAAAATTAAATGAGAGGTGAAGAGCACAGGTTAATCTTGATGTATTATGATTTCAGGGTCCTGATGATTCAGAGGCCCAGTAAAATTAACTATAACATGGTTTGGTAATCCAATAGATTTGGAGGGAAATCAGATAGATAATTCTGGATTCTGCCCTCTCCCAATCTCCACCATTATCTCCTCGAGGCCTGAGAGCAGAGCAGGGTGTAACTTTGGGATGATAATTTCCTGTGATTGGATTTACTCTCAGCTAACCACGTAGGGGGAGGCCAGCCGCTGTTAGGCCTGGGACAATTTGCTTGGGGGGAGATACAGCTTTTAGCAACCCTGTGAATATGTGTGTAGATAGGAAAGGAAGAAAGAGAACATATGGTACACAGTCTAGTAATTTAGGAAACACACACACACATACACACACACACACACACACACACACAAGACATGGGGCCCTGAGATCCATTTGGGGTATGAAATGATGATAAGAACTCTAAACTTGATAGTAGCAGAAATCCTGTCCTCCTGACCTTCTATATATAAGTTGTAAAGAGACATTATTAATATCAAAACTTATAAGACCTTTATAAAAATTTCCCTCTGAGTCAGGCTTAAACTGGGCTAGTTTAATTGAATACTTGTGTGTGTGTGTATGTGTGCATGTGTATGTAGATAGATAGATAGATAGACAGAGTTATATCTCCTTTATCCATTCATCCATCAATGGATACAATTTGACTTCTTCCTTTCTGATTTGGATGCCATTTATTTCTTTTTCTTGCCTATTTGCTCTATGATTTCCAGTACTATGTTGAATAGCAATGGTGAGAGTGGGCATCCTTGGCTTGTCCCTGATCTTCCAGGAAAAGCTTTCAGTTTTTCACTGTGGACTATGATGTTAACTGTGGCCTTGTCATATATGGCCCTTATTATGTTGGGGTACATCATCTCTTCTATACCTAACTTGTTGAGGGCTTTTATTATGAAAGGATGTTGAATTTTATCACGTGCTTTTTCTGCGTCTATTGAAATAAACATATGATTTTTATCCTTCATTGAATGTGGTATGTCATATTGAAGGATTTACAGATATTGAGACATTTTTGCATACCGGGTATAAATTTCGCTTGATCGTGGTGTATGATTCTTTTACTGTGCTGTTGAATGCACTTTGCTAATATTTTTGTTGAAGACTTTTGCACCTATACTCATGAAACATACTGTTGACCTGTAATTTTCTTTTCGTGTAGTGTTCTTTTCTGGCTTAGCTATCGGGGTAATGCTGGCTTTGGAGTGTTCCTTACTTTTCAAGTTTTTTTTAGGAAGAGTTTGAGAAGGATCCATATTAATTCTTCTTTAAATGGTTGGTAGAACTTACCAGTAAAGCCACCTGGTGTGGGTTTTGCTTTATTGGGAGGTTTTTGATTACTGATTCCATCTCCTTACTCATTATTGGTCTACTTCTTCATGATTCAGTCTTGGTGAATTGTATATACGTTTCTAGGAATGTATCTGTTTCTTCCAGGTTATCCAATTAGTTGACATCTAATTGTTCACAGTAGTCTCTTATGAGCCATGGTATTTCTGTGGGGTCAGCTGTGATATCACCTTTTTCATTTCTGATTTTAATATATTTAGCTTTTTTCTGAAGTCTGACTGTGAACCAGAGCTAGTAACTTTACTGACATTGTCAATGACAATCTTTACCAGGCAAAATGGCCAGGGTCCGGACTAGCAGCTCACCCAAAAGGCTCTGAGAGTGTGCTCTCTCAGCGAACCAAGGACCTATGAGCACACTTTGCCTCCACAACCCTCTTCAGGTAGCACTCTTAGACATAGGTAACTTGCACCCTGCTTCATAAAAAAGACCTGCTTTGGCCCTTCTGTGGCCTGGCCTCTCTCTATGTGATGACTAGTCCATGAATCCAAGGAGATGTGCCCATCCAGTGGCTATGATCCTTCTTTGAGCTGAGGCTCTGGGTAGCTAGTACCCTGAGATTCCCTGCCCAGATGACCCCAAGCTGGCTTCTGGAACCCATGCACTCCTCTTCCCTGGCTCTTTCTTCCTAGAGATAGATAAACCACAGGAGTGCTTCTCCTGATAGGAGTACTATGGAGGCAGGTAGGACACGGAGTCCGGAATGTCTTGTGTCTACAGAGGTGTATGCATGGTCCCTCACAGTGCATAGCTGTATTAGAGATGAGAAGAGAAAAACTGGCCACAAGCCTAAGACCTCACTGGTCCTTTGGACCCAAATCCCACACACGTTAAGGGTGGATCCACTTTTCTCCACCCAAGGCTGAAAGCTAGGTTCATAGGAATTTCACTCCATTCATAAGAATCTGATCTAAACCTCTGGGTCTGCTTCTCTCTGATCATCAGTTAACAGGTCGGGTCATAAAGTTGTTCACTGCCCATGGCCGGGCAAGGATAGTATCAAGGGTGTACGAGCTCTTGGTCAAAGTGGATTTGACCCTATCAAGAAACCTCTGGAAGGCCAAATGGAATCTTGAGCTACATTGACTGAAGTGAGCCATAGTGAAGCTCCTGCCTTGGTAGAAATTGCTTTCATGAGTATCGTTGCACAAGGCTCCCAAACACCTTTCTTTTAACTCTTCAAGGGCAAAGGCTGTGTGTTAGCCTCTGTGGGATCCGTTTCCCATGGCCTCACATCTAGCTCTCAGCAAATACACAATAAATGCACATAGAATCCTACCGACTCTGCCTAGAAACTACCAAGTAGGACATTATTATGCTCACCTTAGCAGAAAAGAGCAGGCTTCCCAGCTCTCAGGTAAAATAAAACAGAAGCTGTAGCCCCATGAACAGAGATGCCATTCCTGGACCACCTGTCAACCGTAACAGGCATTTGCCAGAATATATGGAAGGAAAAGCAATCTCTATTCTAACATTAACAGATCTTTGTGATGGCTAGAGCTACAGCAATGCATTCAAGGAGGTCTCCACAGTGCTTGTTCATTAAGCCATGGTTCTCAAATTTTAGGGTTCCTCAAAATAACCTGGAGGGTTTTAAAAATTTTTTAACGTTTGTTCATTTTTCTTGAGAGACAGAGACAGAGCATGAGTGGGGGAGGGGCAGAGAGAGAGAGAGAGAGAGACACAGAATCTGAAGCAGGCTCCAGGCTCTGAGCCATCAGCACAGAGCCTGATGCGGGGCTCAAACTCACGAACCTTGAGTTCATGATCTGAGCTGAAGTTGGACACTTATCCAACCCAGGTGCCTCTAATGTTTATTTACTTCTGAGAGACAGAGAGAAAGAGAGAGAGAGCAGGTGAGGGGCAGAGAGAGGGAGATGCAGAATCCCAAGCAGGCTCCTGGCTGTTAGTCCAGAGCCCGATGGGGGGGCTCGAACCCACAAACCGCGAGATCATGACCTGAGCTGAAGTCGGGAGCTTAACTGACTGAGCCCCCCAGGCACCCCTGAAGGGCTTTTTTTAAAAAAAATAAAGCAAGTATTCCTTGACTCCTCTTCCAGAATATGTAATTTGATAGCCTCTGGTGGGATCTGAAGATTTACATTTCTTTTTTTTTTTTTAATGTTTTATTTATTTCTAGGAGAGAGAGAGAGAGAGACAGCGTGAGCAGGGGAGAGTCAGAGAGAGAGGGAGACACAGAATCTGAAACAGGCTCCAGGCTCTGAGCTGGCAGTCATCAGCACAGAGCCCGACGCGGGGCTCGAACCCACGAACCGCGAGATCATGACCTAAGCGAAAGTCGGACGCTTAACCGACTAAGCCACCCAAGCGCCCCAAGATTTACATTTCTAACAAGTTCCCAGGTGATGCTGATGGTGCTGGTCTGGACACCACACTTTGAGAAGCTTTGCTTTAAACCAGAGAAGAAAGGTACTTAAATAAGCAAATACAGAGCTTAGCACAAGCCGGTGTGAGATACAGAGTAGTTTGGTAGATGACCCAAACCAGGATCATGAAAGCAAAGGAGAATCCGGGTTGAACAAATGAGAGCCATTACACAAGGCTGAGGAGCCAACTCGAAATAGCCTCCTGCCGGCAAAAGACTGGACAATTTGAGCTTTAAAATGGATAATAATTGCAACTGCAATCCATTAAGTACGTTTAAATCCATTTGTTCTTAACATTAAAAAATTAATTGAGTAACAACTATAAATGAGAGGTAATGACTCTTATAAAAGTATTTTAACTAATAAAATTAAGAAATAATAGAATTAGAAAATCACCATTTTACAGCATCCAGAGAATGAGTGGATCCAGGCATTGAACGTTGACAGTTGATAATATCATAATGGGAGAGACCATCAGATGTTATGAAATCTTACTGATGAAAGAATAGAACGCTACCTATATATATTGTCTTGCCAGAATGATTGACTAGGATTCTGATTGAGCCTCTAGATCCAACTGCCAACTCACAGGAAGTACTGGGGACAGAGGAATATGCTAAACTTCACTACGACTGCACCTGTAATTAACAAAATTCAAACTGTGAGATGGGCGCCTGGGATGGATGCTCAGTCGGTTGGACAACCAATTTCTGCTCAGGTCATGATCTCACGGTTCGTGGGTTCGAGCCCCACGTCGGGCCCTGGGCTGACGGCTCAGAGCCGGGCACCTGGTTCAGATTCTGTGTCTTCCTCTCTCGCTGCCCCCTCCCTCTCAAAAATAAATAAACATTAAAAAAAAATTCAAACTGGGAAATTCTGTAGGCCAAGGTCCCAGTTCCTCAACAGGTAAATAAAAAAAGAAAAGAAAAAGATGGAAAAGGAAAAGGAGATTGTTAATTATGACTGCATTTTTTAATGGGTAAGATTAAACTAAAATACACAGAAATGTACCCTTTGGTGATATAACTATAAAGAAAGGCAAGTCAGGATAATGGTTGATTTGTGGTAGAGGAAGGGGTTGGGATTGAAGGCAGGGAATTGAGAAGTTTCTAGAATGGCTGGCAGAGTTTTCTTTCTTGACCTGGGTGATGATTCCAAAGACCTAACTCCATTGTGTGGTGGGATTTTTCTTTTTGTATCTCTGTTTTATTTTACAATAAAAAGGTTTTAAAAAAATAAATTACTATTGGAGACAACACAAAAGAGTGAACTCTTTGGGCATATGTCCCCTGTGAAAATAGTTACTTTATAGAGACCAAGATGCCTAAATGTAGATTTTTTACAGATCTAGGTCTGCCTTGTCTGATGAGGTACGTGGGAGAAGATCACTTTGTAGGTACTGGAGAGGGACGAATCGTAACCATTCAGGCCAAGTGGAGACTTTCTTTCAGTTTTGTGCACTGTAGAAACTACTGACAACATTAGCGCAAAATATCCTGACTTAATCTTTTCTACTTGCAAGTAAGTGATACATAAATACGACTTCAGACAACCAAATATAGAGAGTTATAAAAGCAAAACAAACTCTCAAGGTTGATTTTCCAATTTGAGAAGGAAAATGTTGACTCTTGGTTTGATTTGCCATATTGTTACCTAGGGATATGTATTCTTTGTTGAGCTCCATTCAATACCCACATTGGGACTGCTGACTTGCCTCTGTGCCAGTGAAGTTCTGGGAGTTTATCTGACTTTCTGTGCTGCCCAGCAAGTTGAAGACAAGCGGATCAGCCCCTTGGTGTGATGGGCTCTAAATTTGGAACGATGCTCCCACTTTGCTGTACCGTCAGTTCTGAGTACAGTCCACACGCCTCACAGAAGCTAAGAGTCTGTCAGTCGAAAATGATTGCCTTTCACACTGGACTCATTTCTACTTTTCAGAGAAGTTGACTCTCTTGGGGGGCCTGGGTGGCTCAGTCAGCTAAGCTTCTGACTTAGCCTCAGGTCATGATCTCACGGTTCGTGGGTTCGATCCCCATGTCGGGCTCTGTGCTGACAGCTAGTTCAGAGCCTGGAGCCTGTTTCATATTCTGTGTCCCCCTGTCTCTCTGACCCTCCCCTCCTCAAGCTGCCTCTCTTTCTCTCAGAAATAAATAAAACATTAAAAGAAATTTTTTAAAAAAGTTGACTCTCTTGGAAATACTGTCAGAACCATGCTTACAGAATTATACCATGTAATTCATGTCTTAAAATCATCTTGGTTTGTAGCAAAAGGGTAAAAACTCAGTATTTAACTATAGAAATAAAGAAAAAGTTAACTCCCCAACATAAAATGTGATGCACGCTCTGGGGCACCTGAGGGGCTCAGTCATCAAGCGTCCGACCTCAGCTCAGGTCATGATCTCGTGGTTTGTGGGTTCGAGTCCTGCGTTGTGCTCTGTGCTGATGGCTTAGAGCCTGGAGCCTGCTTCGGATTCTGTGTCTCCCTCTCTCTCTGCTCCTCTCCCACTCATGCTCTGTCTCTCTTTCTAAAAAATAAACATTTAAAAAATTAAAAAAACATACAATGCACTCTCGTATGTGTTTTTTTCTGAAAGTATGAGCATAAATGCTTTGATAATTATAGCTAATGCTTATTGAAAGGCAAATATGTGGCCAGGTAATTCCTAGGACATTGTACATATATTTAACCTATTTAGTCCTAGGAGTTAGGGACCATCAGTCACCACATTTCACAGGTGAAGAAACTGAGACCCAGAGAGGAATGCATAAGCTGTCCAACGTCATACATTCTCCCTTGCCCCTCTTCAGGCTCTTCACCAGGTGGCAGTCAGAGTGATTTTTCTAGGAATAGAACACAAGCTATCAATGATTTCCCACTACTTTTAAGGGAAAGTCCAAACCAAAGTCGTAGAATGGCTACTTCTGCCCATCTCTCAGCCGCATCTTTCAACCATCCCTGCCTCCTCGCTCTCTTTCCTTGACCAACTTCATTCACTTCCTTTAACGTGTCAGTCCCTCTTGCACTCCCGTGCTTTCTCACCAGCTGGTCCCTCTCGCTGGAACCCCTTTTCTCCATCTCTTTGGGTATCTAACACCTGCTTTTTGTGGCTATTCTCTCTACTTCACCACAAATACAGACCAGGTTAGGACCCTGTCGTGGGAAGTCAGTCCCCTTACATATCTGATGCCCCTCGGTTGGTGTGACTGCTTGTTTCCTCACATGCGTTTCCTGCTAGATTGTAAGTTATGTGAGGTCAGGGACCTTGATTATGTTATTTATCGCTGTTCTTCCAATATGGAGCTCCATGTTCTGGTAAGTAGAAGGCACTTTATAAATATCTATTGGCCTCTGCTTAGTGCTATCAATGGAGTTTTGAGACTTGGGCCAGAAATGTTAAATTTGTGATGCGATCATACAAACAAGAGCTTACTCATGTCAAAGCTACACTACAAATTTGCTCCTGTCCAGAGTCTACATTCAAGGCCAAGAGAGATCGGCCTGAGAATCTTGGGAGGTGGTGGTATGAGCTGGGTAGGGATACGAATAAGAAAATCCAGGATAAGGCAGAATAAAATGATCACTAGAATTTTCTTCTGTGTGTGTATGGAAGGGGTGGACAAGAGTTGGAAATCAGGTACATCAGAATAGTGACAGAGAAACTAACTCAATGGCTTTGCTGGCTCTGGGTCTGTTCAAGGTTTCTATGTCTTCTGGTTTCACTGTTGGTGATTTCGATGTTTCTAGGAATTTATTCCTTTCTTCTAGGTGGTCCAATTTGTGACCATATAGTTTTTTTTTTCTTAAATAGTTTATTGTCAGGTTGGTTTCTATATAACATCCAGTGCCCATCCCAGTAAGTGCCCTCCCCCATGCCCATCACCCCCCTTCCCCTCCCCCCCACCCCCATCAGCCCTCAGTTTGTTCTCAGCATTCAAGAGTCTCTCATGGTTTGCCTCCCTCCCTCTTCCCCACTATTTTTCCCCTTCTTCTCCTGCATCGTCCTCTGTTAAGTTCCTCCTAATCCACCTATACATGCAAACATATATAGTTTTTTCATAATATTCTCTTATAACAGTTTGTAAACTAGTGACATAAAAATGAACCGTAGAAGAATGGGTGAGGGATTTTGATGGGAAGACGATGGACATAGCAATCTAGAGAGAAACTAAGGTTTGGGGGGAACAAGAAAAGGCATAATGTGTTCAGGGATGGAGGAGAGCTTCATAAATTGTAACGCCACTGCATTGTGGATGCTCTAACATTTTCAATAGCATCCCAGCACAAGACAGTGAGCAAAGATGCGGATGTGGATTAACGTGCAGAGGTACTCACGATAGACACCAACTCTGGATGGCCAGCATCAAGCGGGTTCTGGTGTTCTCGAAATCAGTCCCGGTTTCACCAGGGAAAAGCTCGTGTCAGCACTTACAGAGTCCTTCTCCAGAAGACAGACAACCTGATTAAAGACGGTTGAGCGATTCCTTTGGTAAAGCAGTTTCCTTAGTCTGAAGGGTGCATGAATTTCAGACAAACTTGGCCCGATACCATGCAACCTTGGACTCATCAACTCCCTTTGTTTGGAGCCTATATTTTCCTTTGGCTTTGGTTTGGCTTCCCGTGGAGGGCTGCGTCCAGGAAGAGAAGGTGCCGGTCAGGGAGGCTCAATAATCTCCATTCCTATGATTCTGGTATCGAAAACCACATGAATAAATCCCCTTCTTGCATACACTGGGTTGACAAGAGGCTGTACTTTCAGGAAGTTGCTGAATCAGATTTCTGAGCTGCCAGGGATGAGGCTCAGTCCTCTGGCTGCACCTGTGATCCAAGGCACTGAATAAAGGCACGGTGGTGTTGTGGCTGGGAGTGCTGACTCTCGAGCGGGTGGCCTGGTTCCGCCATTACAAACGCCATTAGTAACTTGCCCCGTGTCTCAGTTTTCTCATCTATACAATGGGGATACTGACAGAAGCTACCATATAGAATTGTCATGAGGATTAATAAGTTAATGAAAATAAAACCCTTAAAAAGTGTCAGGCACATAGGAAGTGTTCAATAGTGTAAGCCACCTGTATTTTCCGTCGATAGAGACAATCCGGTTAATAACAACTCCTGTAGTTCTCAGAGCCATTCTGGAAGGTGACTATGACTATCTCAGTCACTCATGAATTTTTCTCAACTCAAGATACACGAAACCAAGGCTCATAGCGAGCAAAATCACCCATCTTCCTGGAGACCATTTCCCTTGAGGATTTAAGGCAAAAATAAACACTTTGGTATTAATATAAACAGATACTGCATATGGAGCGAAATGCCAATTTTGCATAAACGTTGACTATAAAGCATAAAGCTTTCAAGAAATCTCTTGCCGAGGACTTACCTCCAGAGTCCTGGGGCTGTGAGTCTGATCTCCTCTGTCATTGCAGGAATTTGATTGTGAGAAGGCAATTTTATTTCTAAGTCCTTTGGGACTGCCTCACCGTAGACAAGACACGATAATTGAATATGGAACTGCTGCTTGCTCAGGAAATACTTCTGTACATTAACAAAATCAAAGCAGCATACAGGATAATAGGAAAATAGGAAGATGGCCAGATCATTGAAAATGGCATAGTGCCCCCATCTATATATTACTAGAAGGTGTTAGGATAAGTATTTTAAGCAGTCATGCCCTGGCCTTCTTGGAGTTAATAGGGTAAAATAGGAGGCTATCTACACATAAGCATAATTTTTGGAATCAGGAAAGATGGGGGTGGGGTGGGAAAAGAGACATCAACACTGGGCAGAAATAAGAGTCATTTAGCTCAGAACACCATGTGTAGAATTGATTCGTGTTCTTTCTCTGAGTGATGCCATCTGCTTTGAGTGTCAGGGACGGAGGAGGTGAGTAAGACTAGAATAACAAAGTGATGGTAACAGGAAGCCTGGCCACCCCCAGCATCTAATTTGTGTTCCAGACATTCTTTTTTCACAGTGGCCTTCCTTTTTCCTCCAGGACGACCAGCATCCTTGAACCTTCTCTCCCCTGTTCAGTTGATCAGAACTCTTTCTCAGCTGTGGAACTTACAACCTCACCCACATTGAGGGATATATGACTAATAAGCCTCCCGTGGTAGCTTTGCCAAAGAGCTTGCCTTAAAAAAAGTAATGATTTACTTTTGTATTTTGATATTTTGATAATTTCAAATTTACAGGAAAGTTGCAACCATATAGCCTATACTTGGTTTCACCGATTGTGTACAATCTGCCTCATTTGCTTTTTCTTCTCCCCTCACCCCCCCCCCGTTCCTCTTCCTCCTCCCCCTTCTACTCCTCCTCTTCCTTCTCTTCCTCTCTCTCTCTATATATAGCTTATTTGTTAATTTTTGGGGAAATATTTGAGAATAAGTTGGAGACATCAAGCCCCTTTTCCAAATACTTCAGTCTGCATTTCCTAAGTACACAGACATTTTCTTACATATCCATGGCACAGCAATCGGAATCAGGAAATTCAACGGCGATACAAGGCTATTGTCTAATCCCCGCTCCGCATTCAAATTTCACAATTGTCCCCGTGTGCTTTATAGCTATTTTGTCTTTCCTAATCCAGACTTTGATTCGGGATCATGCATTGCATTTAGTTGTGACGTAACCCCGATCTCCCGTAAACGGGAACAATCTGGCGGTGTTTCCTTGTCTCTTGGCCTTAGCATTTTTTGCAGAGTACAAACTGGTTATTTTGTAGACTGTCCCTCAGCCTGGCTCTGTCTGGTGTTCCCACATGATCCGATCCTTTGCTAGGACCACCACAGAAATGAGGTTGTGCGTTCCCAGTGCATCACAGCGGAAAGCACTTAAGGCTATTTTGTCAATATTGGTGCTGTTAAATTTGATCCCTTTGTTTAAAGAGGGGGGGTCTCTCTGCTGGGCTTCTCCATCATATAATTATTATTTTCCCATGATAATTAATAAGTGCTGTGGGGAGATTCTTTGAAACTATGTAAATATATTCTTCATCCAATTTCTACTCATGAGATTTCGCATCTGTTGACATTTATTAGTTGACAGTCTACTCTAAGGAAAAGCTTTCCTTTCCCCCTATTTATTTATATCAGTATACATTCATAGAATTTTATTATATTTACTGGGTGATAATCTATTACTCTAATTATTTATTTTCATCTCAAATTATCCAAGATTTTACCAGTGGGGGCTCCTCCAAGCTGGGTTCTGTGATGTTCCCGATTCTTTGAGCACTTCCTTATTTTCTGGCATCACAAGATATTTCAGGATCATCTTCTGCTTTCTATGCCCCCGCCCTGGAATCACACATTTCTCCAAGGAGCCCTGGTTCCTTTTAATGGAGAATAGTATTTAGAAAACAAGATATGGCACCAGCCACAGTCATTGTTCCTGACGTGTTAGTGTTTCTAGATACTCTCAAAGAATAGAACTAAGACGTATGGACATGTATGTGAACATCCAGACACACACATGTGCACATATATATGTACATAGAAGGTTGCAGTTTTGGCTGAAGCCATCAGAATGAAGCATTAGTTCAAATTTTGTTCTTTAACATAGTGAATAGAAGATGGCATTTGAAGGAGCAAGACAAGCCTTTTGCATCTGGGAAAGACTTGTAGGCAAGCTTGACAAATGGAGGCTTTGTCTTTTTAAGGAGGAGGAAGAGAAGGAAGGGCGGGAGCCTGTAAGACTCACAGAGCCTAAAGTTAGAAATCTGATCTCATAGGACGAAGAAAAATAGGGAGGGACGCCATGGAAATATTTTAGAAATAAGGGTGTGCCAATGTCAGAGCCAAACTGCTGATGAGTTGAAAACGCCACCTGTTATTTCAGGTCAACAGTCTACCTAGCCTCACTGTGTAGAAGTGAGATCACATATCTTGTGAGATAAGAGATAATATATCTTCGTATGTGTTTATTATTAGTTTCTTTGACTACCTGAGGACAAGTGGTCACCGTGCCTGACTCAACTCTGTACCCCTGAAGCACTTACTACCTGATAGCTATTCAAGAAGTGTCTGCTAAAAGTTTCTTACTTTGATTTCCATGGAATATTTAAAATGTCCTTAACTGGCACTCATAACTTTTGAAGCAATAGTTGTAATTTAATTTTATTCTAAATTTTTGGTTTTGTTAATGACAATGTATCTAGGAAAAAGGATAATTATAATATCTTAGACAAATGGGCTGCCTTTGGAAAAAGAAATACACTGAGTGAAATAAATACTAAGGTCTACACTCAAGACACCTTCCCACTGGGGCACCTGGGTGGCTCAGTCAGTTGAGCATCTGACTCTTAATTTTAGCTCAGGTCATGTGATCCCAAGGTTGTGGGATGGAGCCCTGCATAGGGCTCTGCACTGAGCATGGAATCTGCTTAAGATTCCCTCTCTCCCTCTGCCCCTCCACCCCACTTGTGTGCTCTCTCTCTCTAAAACAAAAACAAACGTGGGTCGCCTGGGTGGCTCAGTCAGTTGAGTGTCTGACTTAAGCTCAGGTCATGATCTCGTGGTTCATGGGTTCAAGCCCCATGTCGGGTTCTGTGCTGACAGCTCAGAGCCTGGAGCCTGTTTCAGATTCTGTGTCTCCCTCTCTGCCCCTCTCCCTCTCATGCTCTGTCTCTCTCAGTCTCAAAAATAAAAACTATTTTAAAAAATTAAAAAAACAAATGCAAACAATAACAACAACAACAAACCCACCTTCCTGCTTAAAAAGAGTCCAGTTGCAGAAGTAGGCTGCCATGCTGTCATAGAGAAAGCTGCACAATGGATGCCAATGTCATCTGCTCAGCAGTTCATAACTGCATGATCTTGGATAGATTCCATTACCTCTGGAACTCAATTTCCTTTTCTGTAAAATGGAAGCAATTAATACCCGACTATGATAGCCTGAATGTGGTTCCCCCAGGTTCATATATTGAAATCCTAATGTCCACTTTGATGGTATTAGGAGGTGGGGTCTTTGGGAGGTGTATAGATCATGAGAGTGGGGCCCTCATGGGTGAGAGTTGTGCCTTATAAAGATTTTATTTATTTATTTATTTATTTAGAACATTTATTCACTTTTGAGAGACAGAAAGAGACAGAGCGTGAGTGGGGGAAGGGCAGAGAGAGAGGGAGACACAGACTCCAAAGCAGGCTCCAGGGTCTGAGCTGACAGCACAGAGCCCGATGTGGGGCTTGAACTCACAAGCTGTGACATCATGACCTCAGCCGAAGTCGGAGCTTAACTGATGAGCCACCCAGGTGACCCTAAAGATTTTATTTTTACATAATCTCTACACTCGATGTGGGATTCAAACTTAACAACTCTGAGATCAAGAGCTGCATGTTCTACTGACTAAGCCAGTCTGGTGTCCCAAGAGTAGTGCCTTATAGAAGAGACCCAAAAGAGATCCCTAGCCCTGTTCCTATGAAGACACAGCAAAAAGGAGTTTGCTATGACATAGAAAGAAAGGTCTCATCAGAATGTGACCATACTGGAGCCTTGATCTTGGACTTCTTGGACACTGTGAGGTGTAAATCTCTGTTGTTTATAAGCTACCCAGTCAGTGCTGCTTTGTCATAGCAACTTGACGGATTAAGACACACTGATTTAGAGAGTAGTTATGGGACTTAAATGGACTAATGTGTGAAGATACTGCATGTCTCTTTAATGTCCTCCAGGTTCAATTAGAAAGGGTGAGGGTGCTACACGAGGAAAAGTAGGGGGTAGATTCTTAGGATGGGCTTGGCCATTGAAAAGGGAACTTGCCTGACTATAGAGACGCCCGTAGAAATGTTGTAGTCTGTATTTTTCATGTTAGAAGGAATTCATTTTCTAGAGCTGTCATTATAAAGTACCACAAACTAGATTGTTCAGAATAAAAGAAATTTATTGTCTCACAGTTCTGGAATCCAGAACTCTGAAATCAAGGTAGTAGCAGGGTAATGGTCCCTTTGAAGGCACTAAGAAATGATCTATCCCAAGTTTTTCTCCTAGCTTCTGGTCACCTCAGACATTCCTTGGCTTGTAGAATGGCTATCTTCTCCCTTGGTCTCTTTACATTGTGCTTGTCTGTCTCTGTGTCCAAATCTTCCCTGTTTATGAGGACGCTAGCAATATTGGATTAGGACCCCCACTCAACATCTCGAAAGACCTAATGTTCAAATACGGTTACATCCGGAGGTATTAGGAGTTAGGAGTTCAACATATCTTTGTTGGAAGACACAATTCACCCATAACAGAGGGGGCATGGCAAAGTCAAATCCGATCCTGGTGGCTGGATATTTAAGGCATTTGGAGATCTGCTCTACATGAAAGAAAGGGCGAATGAAAAGAGGCATACACAGCAATAGGAAGCTTTCTACAGAGAAGATTCCTGCTGTCAGTCAGATGTGCTGGACTAAAAATGGCCATAAATTCTTTGGCAGTTCTTTCACGGAAAGGTGAGGTCTGTGTTCCCTCTGCTGAATCCTGGCTGAACTGTGATTGCTTTGACTAATAGAATATGTCAGAAGTAATAATCTTTGTCACTTCTAGATCTAGCCTTTAAGAGGACTGGTGGGTTTTTTTTGTTTGTTTGTTTGTCTGTTTTGTTTTTTTGCGTGTGGGTTTTTTTTTTTTTTTTTTTTTGCTTCCTTCCTCTTGAAGTCTCGGGACATCATTTAAGAAATTTGACCACCCTGAGGTTGCCATGCTGTGAGGAAGCCCAAGCTAGCTCCATGGAGAGCTCCTGTGAGAGGGGAGACAAAGATTCTTGACCCGGCATGAGATATAACAATAAATTGTTGTTTAAAGCCACTTAGTCTGGAGTCATTTGTTAAGTAGCAATAGATAACTGAAGCAGCCAGTCACGGGATCTCAGAAATGGAGATATTCAGGGGCGCCTGGGTAGCTCTGTCAGTTAAGCATCCAATTCTTGGCTTCGACTCAAGTCATGATCTCATGGTTTTGTGAGTTCAAGCCCTGCAATGGGCTGTCAACGCAGAGCCTGTTTGGAATTCTCCCCACCCCCCCCACCCCCGTCCCTCCCCTACTCACACTGTCTCTGTCTCCCTCAAAACAAGTAAACTTAAAAAAGTGTTTTTAAAAAAGAAGTGGAGATATTCAGTGGATGTGAAAGTAAAGATAGGGGGTCTGGACGTTGTTTTTTGAGGAAAGGATCCTGGCAGTGTGAACAAGTGGGTGGAATTTGGAGTTGGTTCCAGTACTAGTGGAGACCCAGAGAGCTTACCAGCAGAAGCCGGATCATATAGGCTGAGCCACCACATTGTGGAGTCAGGGGAAGTCTGCTGACTTTGGGAATGAAGGTAGAGGATGGAGTTGGGGGTGACACGGACACCCATAAGCTCTCCCTGGTTCTGCTGGGGAGCTTACTGGTAGCAAAACCAAATTCCAGCTACCAGTGTCACGCTTGTTGCTCTTTGGCTTATGGACTGGAAGGCAAGTCTTCACTGCTCAAAGCTGGAAGGGTGTGGGTAGATGGATGGAGGGATGTCTGCTGGGCTGGGAAATGGAAGGCAGGGGGTTCCTGGGACAGGAGAGGGTTGCAGACATGACTCTTGCACTTCAGAGGAAATAGTAGGAAGGAGACACTGTCAGACCTAATGGTGCCCAGGAAATGCAGGCAGAAGAACTGTTCTTCAGCCTTTCCTTCAAGCTGTCTTTAATCTGGCACCCACCTGCCTTTTCTACATTGCTCTCTAGGGTTTGTCTTCACACATGCTGTGTTCTCTGTATACGACACTCGCTTCCTTACTTTGATGCTTTCACTCAGAATCGGATTTTTCCCCCCAGCATCACATGTCGGACCTTGGATTCCTACAAAGAGGCCCTCGGAAAGTCACATGAAGATTTTCTTGGATCCCTCAGTGTGGAGGTAACCATATACTCTCTGAACTCCTAGGATGTGTTGTCTATACACTGTATAGATAAGAAAGTCTTGCCTTGTCCTTCCTTATAGCCCAGAGACTTGTAAACAAACCCCATTTCCCTTCTGAGACTGCTCAAGTGCTATGACCCTCACAGCAGTCCAACATCAAAGAAGCCCTCAACACATTTTATTGAGTTGGTGGCTGGAAGTAAATCCTGACATTTAAAAGGCCCTGATATTATAAAAAATGAAAATATTTTAGGACTCAAACAACTCATCCATGTCCATACAGCTAGGGAGGATAGTTCCAGGATGCAAACCCAGGGCATGGGGCTCCAGAGTCAGTGCTCTGATACTCTGCCTTGTCTATTCAGAAAATATCTTCTTTTGCCTGTAGATGATTAAATTACTTGAACCAGTTAAAAGCAATCGTGCCAATTATGAAGCTCTATCTGGTTAACCTTGACTTTCATTTATTTGTAAACTGTGTGCGACATGGGTGAGATGTCTCTGACCTCAAAGATATTATACTCAAACGTGCTTGTAGGGACTCGTGCTGAATTGTAGTTCTAATTTCTGGTGTAAGAAAAAAATCTTATCTGATTCAACCTGCTTTGCTGCAGCTGTTAACAGCTTGTCAGTCTCTAATAGGCTGTGTCCATTTTTCCTCTTGGGAAACCCTCTATACTACTGGGTTTGAGTTGCCTGGACCTTATCTCGAGTCTCTCTGCATCACTGTTATTCCTGAGGGATATGGCTGGAAGCAAAAGATAGATCAAGTAGAGGCTTTAATCTTCCACAAAACCCATCTGGGGTAGGAACTCCACGTCTGGGGGGAAAAGGGAAGATTGAAATAGACAGGATCAAGTACTGGTGAGAAGATCAAAGAAATAGCAGCAAAAGATGTTTAAAAAAATGATTGAAGAAGGGAACTAAGTGAAAGAAAACTTAGAGATGTAGAAGAAATGGAAATAGAAGGAAGTAGCAGGGTAAGGGAGAAAGTGCTTTGGAAACCAAATGAGAAGACTGAAAAATAAGCCGCCAGGCAACAACAACACTGAGAGTCAAGTGTGGCTTTATTCATAGCTGTGTTGCCCAAATGTAACTGTTAATTTATTCACTATCTTGATTTCATTAGATAATGTGCTTGCATCATCCCAAAAATGATCCTCCATACGAAATATGAAATGATCCTCCATATGAAATATTTCCACGTCTCTGGGTTTGACTACTCTAGATACTTCATATAGGTGGAATCATACAGTTCTTGTCTTTTTGTGTCTAGGTTATTGGCTTAGGATAATGTCTGCAAGGTTCATCCACATTTTAACATGTATCATAATTTTATTCCTTTTTAAGGCTGCATGATATTTCATGTGTGTATAGACCACCAGGTTTGTGTATCCATGCATCCATTCATGTATATTTGAGTTGTTTTCATCTTTTGGCTGTTGTCAGTAATGCTGCTGTGAACCTTGGTATACGGGATGACTTCTTGTCCTAGTGAAGTGGTAACTTTTAAACTTAGGAAAGAGATGCAAAGTGGCCTTTTAGGATGCTTTGGTTCTAAAACATTGAAGTGAACTTCGCTTGGGTAAATGAGCCACCTGTGGAATCCAGCCTATTATCAGAGCTTCCTACACATTTGGGTTTGGAAGCAAAATCCTCGTTGGTAATCAAGTTTTACTTAGTCTCACTTTGCAAATGTTTTTGTTTCTACCTTCTGAGGTCCTTGAAAGGATGACAGACAGGTGAGTTGAGACAATATTCTTGGGTCTCTAGCCCAACACCATCATATCATTCCTTTGTCATATCCCATTGTATCCCCAACTACAGGGTATGTTTAGAGCAAATTACTGCTCTTCTAGAAAGAAAAAGATGATTTTGACATCCACTCTAATATGTATACACACCCTATACATCCACAACATCTTTTAGAGACTGCATCAATTCCTTAGCATGAATTTTGCAGAAAACAATGGATCAGACCTAGGCCCACCGGATTTGAATTGTGTGTCTACCAGATTTGGCCATTGTTGTGGGAAAATGTTCTTCATTGGTGCGTGGTTTTTGTTGTTGTTGTTCGCAGTGTTTCCCAGGATTCTGGTAATTTATTCAAAAGTAGGGTGGGTCATTCATCATCTAGAGAGTTTCTGTTGAAGTGAATTTTCAAATTTTATGCGTACGCAGCAACCCAAGAGTGATTCTTTCATAAGTTGAATTGTGTCTCCCTTCCTCATACCACTGCAAATTCGTATGTTGAGGTCTTAACCCCCAGTGAACAGCCGACTTTTATCTGACCAGAGCTATCAGGAGCGCTGAGTGCTTCCATGAGCTTGAATCAATATATTTATTGGAAAATGCTAAGCCTGTGCTTTCTTTTAAAAATTTTAATATTCTGTGTGACAAAGTGAGAAACACGCATAAAACACTTCTGCACACTAACTTGTGATAGTTGTCTGAAGAAAACTGAGGAAAACTGAAGAAAAGTAGTTGTACAATTGAGTCATGAGCTAAACTAGCTGCTTTTTTCACAGAGGACCATTCTCATTTGAACAAATAACTGATAGACAAATCATGGTTATTTGGACTTGGGTATTTGGCAGAATATTCTTTTTTTTTTTTTTTTGACAATGCACAAAGTGAGTCTGTTATTTCAAGGAAAACAACTAGCGGTATTTGCTGCCAAAGATAAAATTCCAACTCTCAAGAGAAAATTAAAATTTTGGAAAGCTTATATCCATTACCATGTGCTTGCCAGCTTCCCCAACGTTAAAGGTGTGTGCTGTTGAGATTAGTGTTGATATTAATAAATATGATTTTTAAAACTTTGTGTAATGAAATGTGTCAAGATTTGGAATATCTGCATAACTTGGTGAACCAAGTTTTTTTAAATGACCAATTTGTAGTTTTCTAAAATTATGCGTGAGTAAAAAAAGGATTCCACAGGCAAGACATATCAACAGATTTTAATGTAATAGAGAATGAAAAGATCACTGAGATGGTCCCAGATTTCATGTTGCAACTAACCTTTAAAGAACTAACATTTGGGGTGCCTGGGTGGCTCAGTCGGTTAAGCTTCCGACCTAAGCTCAGGTCATGATCTCATGGTTTGTGGGTTCGAGCCCCGTGACAGGTTCTGTGTTGACAGCTCAGAGAGACTGCTTCAGATTCTGTGCCTCCCTTTCTCTCTGACCCTCTCCTGCTCTCTCTCTCTCTCAAAAATAAGCATTAAAGATTTTTAAAAAAGAAACAAAAAATAAAGAACTACCATTTTTTTTTTGCATTTTGGTGTAGTATCAAAGAAGAATGCCCAGAATGATCTAAAACAGCTATTAAAATACTCCCTTCCTTTTCCAACTACATGTCTGTGTAAGCTGGATCTTGTTCATATATATACTTCTATCGAAACAACACACTACAACAGCCAGAATGCAGAAGCAAATATGAGAACCCATCTGTCTTCTATTAAGCCAGATAATACAGAGATTTGAAAACACAAAATAATGCCGCTTTTCTCACTGATTTTCTTGGTTCAGAGAAAAAAAGTTATTTTTCATGAAAGTATTTTACTCATGTTAAATCATAATAAGATTATTGTTGTTATTTCAAAAATGATTTGTAAATAGATATTTAAGATATTTCTCAGTTCAGGGGCGCCTGGGTGGCTTAGTTGGTTAAGCGTCCGACTTTCACTTAGGTCATGATCTCACGGTTCGTGGGTTTGAGCCCTGCGTCGGGCTCTGTGCTGACTGCCAGCTCAGAGCCTGGAGCCTGTTTCAGAGTCTGTGACTCCTTCTCTCTCTGACCTTCCCCTGCTCACACTGTCTCTCTCTCTCTCTCTCCTAGAAATAAATAAAACATTTAAAAAAAAAAAAGATATTTCTCAGTTCTAATTTTTCGTATGGTAAGAGGCAGCAGATATGACCCACATAAGCCAAAGCTCACTGGGGTCCTAAATAATTTTTTGAGACTGTAAGGGGATTCTGGGTTCCAAAAATTCAATGTTTTTAAAAGTTTTTATTTATTTTTGACAGAGGGAGAGAGAGCAAGCATGAACTGGGAAGGGGCAGAGAGAGAGGGAGACACAGAATCTGAAGGAGGCTCCAGGCTCCGAGCTGTCAGCACAGAGCCCGACACAGGGCTCGAACTCACGAACAGTGAGATCATGACCTGGGCCAAAGTCAGACACTTAGCCGACTGAGCCACCCAGGAGCCCCGGGCTCCAAAAATTCAAGAAGTGCTGGCATAGGTGACACAGAGCCGTGGTTCCCAAAGTAAAGTCAGGGAGCACTTTGTATCAGAACCATCTGGGTAGCTTGCTCAAAATGCAGATTTGGGGGTTTGTCCCAGATTGAATTGGGTTTCTTAAAGGGCCAGCCTGTATTTGTTTTCATATATTGACCTTTCCAAAGGAAACAAAACTTGGGTTGAATAAAGTTAAGGTAGTCTCTTGATTATATGGACAGTTTTTCAAAGATCCTATACAGTCAACCTGAAGACAACACCTATTCTACCAGGTACCCTAACCTCAGGACGTATGGCCTCCCTTGTACAAATGCAGTGATGAGAATTCATTAGAATAATATTTTCTGCAGAGATGACTTAGATATGGAGAGAAGTTGACACATGGGAGTGAGATGCATTCGATACATCTTCTCCAGCTTGTTGTGGAGCCGAATATGTATTTTTTTTCCTTCATTCTGTTTCGATACTAAAACCAACCACCATGGTAGCCATTGGAGATGAGATGGGGGAGCGAGGGGGGACACTGTGCAGGAAAGCCGAGTTGAGCACAGTTGAGAGGAGTGGATCTTGGCAGCAAAGACATACGGAAGCCAAGCTAAGGAATGTGTTTTTCTGAAAAGCCACATCTAGACCCCTGGTTAACATCCTGCCTAATCTTTTGCCTCAGACAACAAGCCAACCACAGAAAAACACAAAATATGGAGATCTGTCTGCTTCTTTGATTTGTCAAATATAGCAACATGGATCCAAAGCACTTTGGCCATGTGCACGAATAAGCATGTGCACGTGTACTTGCATTGATGTGTATAGAGGTGTTGGAAACTTCAATATTCAACTGGGAAATATGTCTTCTTGTGATCGGCTTCCTGGATAAAACCTAGTCTCTTCCTTTATGAACTCTCAAAACAGACAACGCTGCAGGTCCCTGTCGTTGGAGTAGCCAAGCAATGGCATGGGCTAGAAGCTAGGGTCTGAAAGTATACTGGTATGCAGTACAGGATTTCTCTTGCTTTTTTCAATGACATTTGTGTTATTGCACAGGAGCATTTTCACAAAGCGAAGCTCCTGATATGTGAGTCTATAACATTCAATTCACTTGTCATTTTCCTTTGTCTTACTGATGGAGTTTTATGTTCATACCCAATCCTTCCTCAACCCTCCACTCCTGTCCCTGCCGTACACATCTGAAGTTGGTTTCCTTCTGATCAAAAGTTCTTCTCTAAAAGTTCTCCTGAGTTCTGCCCAGCATAAAGCACAAGAGGTTTTATTAGTTTTATTTTTTTCCATAAAGCAAAGAATTTGGCTGACAGTACACTTATGTGTTGCAGAAGCAAGAAATGCGAGCACGGAACGTTGATTTGAGCAAAGAAGTCCAGAAAGCTGAGTCCACAGTGGTCACAAATATTGGAAAGATGAATTAGACGTGTGTAAGCTTAGGTTTCTGTCATAGTGCTTGTTTCTCCTTTAATACATCATCCCCTCTGTACTAGCAGGGCCAGAGAAGGAGATGGTCTGATTGCTCATGGCTTCCTCCTGCCTTCCCACCCTTTATATTCCTCTTCTGAGAGGTCATGTGTGGCCACCCCCCGACCCCCCACCACTTCAGAACTGCCTCTGAGCTCTAAACAAGCTTTCCTTCTTCCCTCCAGGTCAAACTTTTTTTAAGGACAACCTGCTTTGGGCCAGACATTTGGTATGTTTCACTTTACTGGATTCTCACCACAATCCCATTAGTAGCCCCTTTCCACACGTAAGGAAAAGTGAGGTTACGTCGACTAGTGAGTATCAAAGAATTTTGGGTGTTCATTCCACTGGACTACTGTACCCACACCCACCTGTACAACTTCCCCTTTTCTCATTCCCTAAGTGGATGCAATGAGCTAGCATAATCTAAGCAGCTAGTGCGTGATGGGTTCTCATTGTGCTCCTCACAAGGGTGACTTTGCACCTTTTTAAAAAAAATTTAAATTCAAGTTAGTTAACACACAGTGTAGTACGTTCTGTGGCTTCAGAAGTAAAACCCAGTGACTCATCTCTTACATATGACACCCAGTGCTCATCCTCCAAAGTGCCCACCTTAATGCCCATCACCCGTTTAACCCATCTCTCCACCCACCTCCCCTCCAACAGCCCTCAGTTTGTTCTCTGTATTTAAGAATCTCTTAGTTATGAAGCAGCAGAAAGAGATATCAACGAATCGATCCCATTCACAACTGCACCAAAAAACATAAGATACCTACGAGTAAACCTAACCAAAGAGGTAAAAGATCTGTACCTTGAAAACTATAGAAAGCTTATGAAGGAAATAGAAGGGGACATGAAAAAATGGAAAAACATTCCATGACCATGGATTGGAAGAAGAAATATTGTTTAAATGTCGATACTACCCAAAGCAATCTACACATTCAATGTAATCCCTATCAAAATAACACCAGCATTCTTCCTAGAGCTAGAACAAACAATCCTAGAATTTGTATGGAACCACAAAAGACCCCGAATAAGCAAAGTAATGTTTAAAAAGAAAACCAAAGCTGGAGGCCTCACAATTCCGGACTTTAAGCTGTGTTACAAAGCTGTAATCATCAAGACAGTATGATCCTAGCACAAAAAACAGACACATGGATCAATGGAATAGAATAGAGAGCCCAGAAATGGACCCACACATAGATAGCCAACTCCTCTTTGACAAAGCAAGAAAGAGTATCCAATGGAAAAAGGTCTTTTCAGCAAGTGGTGCTGGGAAGACTGGACAGCGACCTGCAGAAGAATGAACCTGGACCACTATCTCCAGCACACACAAAAATAAATTCAAAATGGATGAAAGACCTAAATGTGAGACAAGAAACCATCAAAACGGAGAAAACAGGCATCAGCCTCTTTGACCTCAGCTGCAGCAACTTCTTACTTGACATGTCTCCAGAAACAAGGGAAACAAAAGCAAAAATGAACTATTGGGACCTCATCAAGATAAAAAGCTTCTGCACAATGAAGGAAACAATCAGCAAAACCAGAAGATGTCCAACGGAATGGGTGACTTTGCATCTTGAAAGAGAGGTCTTGGAGTTAGGAAAGGCTCTGTTGGACTTGTGGGGGAGTAGCATAAGGTAGGGCACATGCCTGGGGGCAGAAGAAATCTCTCCAGGAAACTAAAGTTGCACCATATAGAGAAGGGTCCCCATCTGGCAATCCTTGGTCCATGGCTGGCAAATATTTTGTTTGACCCACATGGTGTTTTAAAAAACGTGGATATCTGCCAACATTTAAAAACTAGGGGATTCAACATAGAAAGCTACATGCGTACCTTCTCCTGAAAAATTGGAGGATCTAACATCACCGCATCCATATTCTTAGGTGACAGCAATCTCCTGGAGCTGCCCTCTGGTAAGATCCAAGCTCTCCTGTCATCACAAGCCCTCCAGGTTTTCTGGTCTAGTTCACTTATTTCTGGGCTGCTGTAGTCATCTGGGTCCCAGGCCTCTGAAGTACATGAAGGTCTCTTCTGCCCATAGGAGACCCGAAGGCCGAAATACTCTTTCTTTTTTTTTTTCCTCCCATTTTCCTTCAAGAAAGGAGAGAAAAAGTACATCAGCCCTCATATTCCAAGGCTGGGAAACTTCTGACAAAAATAAGCTCCCCATGAAATAAAAAGTGCCCCAGATTTGTGGGCAGGGTTCGGCAGTCTTGAGGAGGCTGTGTTCTCATTAAGAGTCAGACCTTTGTCTCAATCATAATTAAGGTGGCGAGGCCAGGGAGAGCTGGCAGCCAGCTACATTCACCACTACAATTTAGCTGAAAGAATTGAAAAGTGTCCCGGCCCACAAAAAAGGCAATAGGCCCGTAAAACTCGCAGGGCCGTACCCACTTTTATAGGTATTCTTCCTCTCCGAACTTGGTCATCTCAATGTCCACTCCTGGGGAAACCCACTCCCTCTGCGGACCCTTAACTCATCATATGGCATTTCCAATCGGGGAGGGGGGGGTCACATATGAAAAGTCATCAAAATTAATGCTATGTTGTGGTAATCATCTCCGTAATCATGGCTAAAATTCATCAAACTTTTAGTTTATAACCAGGCACCACGCTAGGCTCTTCTAATGCTTATGCATAAGCATATGCTCTTCTTCTTATGCTGTATCTTATTTAATCCTTCCAATAATCTTAGAGTTAAGTATCATTATTATTCCCTTTCTATGGATAAATACACTGAGACCGAGGAGGTTAAGCAATTTGCCCAAGGTTACACAGCTAAAAAGTCTTGGAGTCAGAATTCAGGACCAGATATCAGAGATGGGTACCCTTCCCATGGGCAGAGACGGTATCCATCTACACTATTCACTTTGGAAATCTTTCATTAAGAATCCCAAATAAGTAGATAAGACATGAAATCAGGCTAATTCTGTCTGCTTCCTTTGGGCAGCCAGTGCATGATGCTTCTACCCTACTTTATATTTTCCTTTGCACATGGTTGGTAATGGAACTGCTGGAGCCCTAATCATATCTTAGAAAATTCTTTGAGCACTTTTGGACTGAAGATCTCAAAAGCTGTTCCCATTCTTTTGCTCATTACCCCTTGTGCTCAATTTGGCTCAGTGCTCGATCCCAGTGATCAAAGGCCTCACCCCACGGCAAGTACACTTCGTTTTATATGCACCACATTAGAAAGAAAGCCTTTTCAATCAGAGTTTGATATGTGCTGAGAATTTAGTAGTGAGGGGGAAAACTCGAGCAGATCTGCCGAAGCTGAGACAGTACCAATGATTTTCCCTTTAACTGGAAATGACTTCAACTTTATATCCATGGAATATGGTGCTTGCATGTGCCTGGATAATTTTATGTCTTAGAGCGACGTAAATATGGCTATTTTTCTACCAGCCATCATGTCTGTGTTTTACTTGGGACTTCATAGAAGCGAGCAGCTCCATTCCCCTGTTCTCAGAAGGCTGTTATTTTTTCCCCCCAAAAGAAAAATACGCTGTGTGCTGAGTTATGTTTAGTGGTAGCAAAGAACAAAGGTACAAACGAAAGTTTTTAAAATTTTGGTATTGAGTGGGTAGCTCTAAAATGTCATAGAAATCAACTCAATTAGATCTTTGGCTGGAAAACATCAAAATGGATTAACACTGCTTAGGCTGGCTTCTTATAGCCTGAACCAGTGGGGCACAAAAAGTGTTTTCAAAGGCATTGGTTGTAGGAAAATTTCTACCCCAAGCAGGGCTTGGGCAGGGCGAGTTTTGGGGATGGAGGAAAAAGAACCTTTTTGTATATGGGCCAGAAGTTAAAAAGGAGCCAGTGATAAAACCGAGACGGCACTTTTCTGTATCAAAGCACAGACTTCACCTCTGAATTACCAAGCAGGTGCCCTGAGCAGGCGGTCTGTATGTCCACTATCAATCTCTATTGAGCTCTGCAAAGCATGAGGGGAGTGTGAACGGTGCAGAAGGGCCAAGTTTCAGAGTGAGTTAAGGCATGCGGAAAGCACAAAGAACACAAAAAGGGCTCATTGAGTCACACACAAAAGGAGTGCAAGGAAGGGAGCAGGTCACAGGATGAAAGCAAAATGCCTCAACTTTTTTTTTTTTTGGCTTCACAATTGAGAAAAAGGAGCTTCAGCCTCCCAAATATATAGTCAACAATATATTGAGGGACAAAAGCACAAGAGAATTAGAGAGATGTAAAGAGCTCTTACCCAATAAAATGGGTTTAAATTATACCCTGGACACTGAAGGAGGGTGTGAGAAGCTCCTGAAGAATGGGGATGGGACCACAGTCCAGTTCCCTGGGAAACAGACCCTGAGTCAGAGACTCACATTAGGGTGTGCCTTCAGGACCAACATGGGTGAAGAAATAGGGGAAGCAGGACAGAGAGAGAAATTGAATGGGAATTCAGTTACAACAAAGACCTGGGTTGATCACACGGTGGGCTCTGAAGTTGGGAGGGCCTTGCAGACTTGTCTTACCTTGAGGCAGGAGAACCAGGTCTTTATGAGCTCACTTCCACCCGTTGACAAATATGCGATTAACTACCCCCTCAACCCCCAGGAGTGGGAGGTGACCTTAGGAGAGGTGGCTCTCTTTACCAGAGAGCAGTGCCCAGAGAGGGATGCAGCTGTAAGTTGTCAACAATCTAACTGCCAGAAGTTGGAGAAATGAGTTCCTTGGTCTTGAAGGGGTGTCCAGCAGCGCACTGTCATAGTATTGCAATTTACAAAAGGAAGAGAAGTTTAGATTCCAGACACTATATACCAGTAACCTTGATATCGTACCTCAACCAAATTTTAGAAGGATTATCAAACAGAGGGTCTTGGAGCCTTTAGAAAAGGAAGTGGCGACCACTAAGAACCTCGGTGGGGTCAGGGCACCTGGGTGGCTTAGTCGGTTGAGTGACTGACTCTTGGTTTGGGCTCAGACCATGATCTCATGGTTCATGAGATCAAGCCCCACATCGGGCTCCATGCTGACAGTGCGGCGCCTGCTTGGGATTCTCTCTTTCTTGCCCTCTCCCTCATGTTTCTCTCTCTCTCTCTCTCAAAATCAATAAATAAACTAAAAACAAAGAACTAGGTGGGATCATTGGGAATAGTGTTACACGCATGACTTTATTAGTGTCCATCATGGTGACAGCCCTCCAGACTCCACTTAACTTTGCCTTTTTTAGCATGCTAAGTCGAATACCTAGCTGAATACATATAAGACACATTTGTCAAATCTGCAGATGACCTAGAGCTTGAAGGATAGCCAAAACTCAAAAATGTATAACATATTTTCTTAAACCGTGTCCCAAAAAAATCAACAAAATGAAATTTAGTAAGAACAAATGTAATGTAATTCACTGAGATCCAAAAGTGCAAGAAGGAACAGATTTGACTTGACAGTAGCTCATAATGAAAGGTGATGTAGATGGATTAGTTGGGTTTCACATACTTGAAATCAGCACAGGACGTGATTGCCAAGAAGGTTAATTCAGTATTGAGATTCACTAAGAGAGATATGATGTCCAAAACAATTGACGTAAATCCCAATTTATCAGCAGATCTATTAGAGAGAGTGCTCTATGAGAGATTAAATATGTGAGGTTTTTCATGTCTTTAGAGAGAGGACTTATAAGATCATCACAGTGAAGGCAGAGGCAAGAAACCTGCCTCAGAAGGAGTAGTGGCTTGGAATCCCCGAAAGCAAACTTTCTTATCATGGTAGGACCGAGAACTTTAGAAAGGGTGCCAAACAAGCTTTAAGGTGGACCCTAAGATCCCGACCTTCTAGAATTCACACCTTTTTATAATCCCCTCCCCTTGAAGATAGGCAGAACTTGAGACTTACCTCCAACTAATAGAAACCTAGCAAAGGTGATGGAGTGCAATTTCTGTAATTATATTTGCTTATATACAATTGCATCTTCCTAGTGGACTCACTCCCTTCCTCCATCTCTGACTTTGGAGAAGCAGACTCCCACGGTGGTAGGGGGCCTAAAGAGAAAGCCACATGGCCTTCAGGAATGGTGCAAAGTCTTTGGGAGTCAAGGGCAGTCTCCAGCTGACAGCCAGCAAGAACCAAAGCCTTTGGGTCTACAACCAAAAGGGAATGAATTCAGACAACTTGAGTGAGCTTGAAAGCAGATCTATTTCCAGTTGAGCCCCTGAATAATAATTGGGGTGCCTGGGTGGCTCAGTCGGTTGAATGTCCGACTTCTGCTCAGGTCATGATCTCAGTCAGTGAGTTCGAGCCCGGTGTCAGGCTCTGTGCTGACAGCTCGGAGCCTGGAGCCTGCTTCAGAGTCTGTGTCTCCCTCTCTCTCTGTCCCCTCTCCGGCTCACTCTCTGTTCTCTCTGTCTTTCAAAAATGAATAAACACTTAAAAACTTTTTGTTTTAAATAAAAAAAAAATAACTGAACCCTAACCAACACCTTGATCCTAGCCTGACAGAGGACTCAGCTAAGCCATGCTCCGACTCCTGACTGACCTACATAAACTGGTATTTAAGCTGCTACATTTGTGGTGATTTGTCTTACTCAGCAATCAATCAGTAATACAGAAGGGAAGGTGACGGATGCCCGATCACTTGCCCATACTTGATCCAATCACCGTGGCCACGGAAGGTGACACTCTGATCAGACCTGTATCATAAATACCCTTGAACACGGAGTCTCGGGGGCAAGTAGCAGACCCTGTTAATGTCTTTTCCCTCAGCCCACCTCTAGTTCACTGGTAGCTGCAGTTTTTCAACCTCAAATTCCTGAGCCTCTCAGCTTTTTTTTTTTTTTTTTTGCCCGAGGGCTTGCTCGACTTTCCAGTAGGGCAAACCAGAAATATTAAACATGTCACAACCCCTGAGGGCAACCTCCAACTGCTGAGGGATTAATGCTGCCACCCACCTCCCTCGCCCTCGATGGAATAATTGTGAGGCATGTTTGACACAATTCCTCTGAGGGTCATAGTGGAATTGAGCAACCTACCCATTAGCACACCCCTTATTGACTTTCCTCTCTTCTGGTCTCACTTCCTCCACTCTCTCCTGTGTGCTTCTGGGAACATCTCCCAAATTAACCACTTACACCCAAGTCCTTATTTCATAGCCTGCATTTGGAGAAGCCCAGAGTAAGACAGAGGGTCAAATCCACTTGTGTCACCTAAACTGATGGGAGGTGGTGTTAAATAAAAACCGAAGAAATGTATTCAGAGCAAACCTGAATACCAGATGTCATGGCAGGATTGATTTCAGGCATTTTTGCCGACTTCTCTGTTCCCATTCCTTAGGGAATATTAGCATCAGTTTCCTGTACCTCTAACCCTAGCCATTCCCCTTACAGTAGAAGGCCACTGGCAACTAGAGAGGCCAAGCTAGAGTGTGGGATGGACTGGAGAAAGCCCATTCTTTCACCTCAAAATACCGAAAGTCAAAATACAGGTTTAGTAGACAGTAGCTCAGTGGCATCATCTCTTTATTCCTAAAGGCGAACTTTTCAAACAGGCAGCTTTCTGTCGAGGGAAATTTTAACCAAGTGTGAGGAAACTGTTATCTTGCGTACATATACGTATAGAATATCTTATTTTCTAAATGCTTATTTATTTACTTTTGAGACAGGGAGAGAGAGCATGCACAAGCTGGGGGAGGGGGGCAGAGGAAGAGAGGAAGACACAGACTTCGAAGCAGGCTCCAGGCTCTGAGCTGTCAGCACAGATCTCGACGCGGGGCTTGAACCCACAAGCTGTGAGATCATGACCTGAACCAAAGTCGGATGTTCCAGAATATCTTATTTTGATGCCGATAACAAAATTTAGACAATATGTTCATGTTCTTTTGCTGTTATAAAATAATCCAGTGGGATTTAGAATCCAATATTCAGAAGACTATATTGTTGATTACTAGGCATATTATGGCAGAGACATTTATTTCCTTCTTGCCTTCTTCTTACCCACCAGAACCCTGTATTAGTGGAAGCAACAATGTGCCTGGCTAAATGCTACCATCTGTTACAGAGAGGGGCAGCCAATAAGGGGTGCTAATTTAATGGGGAAATGTGTCTTTCTCCCTCTTCCTCTTTTCTTCTCTTCTGATGCCTAGACTGTTGGAGCTCTAGATCCATATCTAATGATGAGAGAGTTTTAGCAAAGGGAGCTAATGTGTTAATCAAGAGACTAAAGGGACCTCCGTCTCTGACACCTGTAGTCTTGCTATATCAGTCCTAGAGAGCTTATCATCACACTTTTATGTGGGAAAGAAATTGCTGTTGTGTTCAAACCATTGTTAGTTGGCTTCTATGGTACATTCAACCAAACTACCTATACTCACACATAAAATCAGAAGACAATGGTTAAAAGGCTGGCTTAAAATTATCAAGAGGGGAGATGGTTAATTAAGATCAGTGATGGGTATGCGTGCACAACGCAAGAATAGCTCCACAGTAAAAATAATTGATGTGCACAAATATATCCACAAACATAGCCATAGTTTAATAACACTGTTTTTTGGGAGTATGGTAGAATTCAAGAGCAGAATGTTCAGAAAGGGAAAGTGTTATGGACAAAACATTTGCGTCCCCTCCAAATTCATATGTTGATAAGCCCCCGGTGTGATGGCATTAGAAGGTGGGGCCTTTGGGAGGTCATTAGGTTTAGTTGAGGTCATGAGGGTGGGCCCCTCATGATGGGATTCATGCCTTTCCAGGAGACCAGAGATCCAGTTCTTTCTCCTCGCACCATGAAAGGACACCACCAGAAGGCAGCTTTTAGCAAGCCAGGAAGGGCCTTTCATAGGAACTCATTTGCTAGCACCTCAATCCTGGCCTTCCCATCCTCCTCCAAAAGAAACTGTGAGAAAATATATGTCTGTTATTTAAGCCACCCAGTCTGTGGTCAGGTATGGCCGCCTGAGTTATAAGACAAGAACATGTTTCTTTTTCATTTTTCCCTTCCCCTTGAGTATCCTAGACTCATAGATTTTATATAGCTTGAAGTGCACCTAAGCATCTACGTTAACTCCTTCACTTTAGAAATGAGAAAGCCAAAGTTGTCCCCTACAGTCACTCTCCTACCAAGTTCGGCAAATCTTTCTTTGAAATACGGCAGATTTTTCTTCTCTTTTTTATGTCTACTCCTCACGTATCAAACCAGCTCTCGCCACTTCCCTTGGGAGCTTCAATTACCTCCTCACTGAACCTCCCTGTCTACAGTCTCCCCTTCCTTCAGTTAATTCTATACCTTTCTACTGTGACAATAATCCTCACAAAACCCTACTTTTGCCCGGCGACTTCCCTTTTAGAGCACCTCCAATGGTCTTCAATGGTCTAATCAATCAACCACAGTGGGTCATACTTTTCCCTAGCTCTAAATTTTATTCTTTCACGTTTGACTGTGCCCAGAGAAAGCATTTACATCAATCTTTACTACTTCAATGGGCTCATTCATCAGTTTCAATAATGGATCCATCAGATTAGCTGCCCCGTTGCACACTCAGGCATTGTTTTGACTTGGTAGTGCCAAATTACCAGCTAGCTCTAAAAAAAAAAAAAAGGATCACAATTGTTGGGAAAGCTTTGTTTAATGGAGGGTCAGGTACTTGAGTCGGCTCTGGATGACCGGGACTGGGTGGTGAAGGAGCGCAGCTGCCAGACAGAGCTTTGATTAGCCATGAAGGAGCAAACAAGCAGGAGCCGGGTGAGATAGAAAGAAATAACCAAGAACAGAAGCAATGTATGAGAGGACTGCCGAGTCCAGAGAGAAATGGGATTCACTACCTTGCCTTTGATCATGCTTTGCCTACCCTGTGCTTGTCTCTTCTCTCTGGCCATTCAAATTCTGTGACATCCACCGAGATGAGTCAAGTCCCACTCCTCTGTCTATGAAAACTGCTTCAGTTGCTTAGCTCTTCTGTTTCCAGCCTTTCCCTGGCATCTTTTGGCTGTTGGAGGCATTTGACTTGGGATTTTATTTTATTTTCCATCTTATTATACAGCCTTGTTTGGCGATTGTATTATCTGAGATATGCAAGGCCCATCTCTCCCAAATAATGTTTCCAAATAATGAAAACTAGTGGTGTGTTGTCATGGATAGATAGGTAGACAGATAGATAGACAGATAGACAGACAGATATATATAGATATAGCATCACAGTAGGGCTTGGCATATAGAAAGTACCAAAGAGATTGACTGAGATTCTCTGAATGTAGACAAGATATATTCAACATATATAAATATGTACAGTTGAGAAAGTTCTCTTCTATATAACAAATATTCTCTTCAATACGATAAAAGCAAATTGGACATGTGTAGTATTTTACTAATAAAACTGAACATTCTGTAAGCATTAAAAGTATAAACACCCAAATGTTTTAAATAGGCAGAAATTACGTCAACGTGTTCTTCACTGTTTGAGTGACAGAGAGTTAAGGACCCGATCGCACAAGATTTCTCTTTCATGAAAATTTACTATACACACACCAGAGCAGTTTAAACCTGGATGGTTAATCAGATCATGAAAATAGGCTTGTTATGTAATTATGACCATTCAGTGGTACTCATTAAAATCAGATTCTGCCTGTGATATTACATTTTATGACAGCACCAATAGCACATGCTCTCTGCACTATTTAATACAACGTCTGTGAAAGTATACTCCACGGGCTGATGTTAATGGGTCTTCTATTTAAAAAAGTGGTTCCTTAGTAAAACAAGCTTGGGAAAGCTAAACAGACATCTCAGTGCCTTTTTTTATGTTAATGCGCTTTTTGAGTCTCCAAAAAGAAATAACGTTATGCAGCATTTCCCCAACGACTTCAAACGACAAGCAGAGATTTCTGAGGAACAAGTATGGGGAAACGCTAATTGATAGATTGCATAGGCCACAAGATAAAGTGGAAGGAGTTTTGAACTTGGCCTGAGTCTGGCCCAGATTACTGTGCTGTGGGGAAGCGTAAACTAGCCACAGGGAGAAGCTGCACGTAGAGAGATACCTACACGGATCCAGCGACAACAGCTACCCAAGAACAGGCACTGGGCATGTAGATAATGAAGTCAGCTTGGACATCCCAGCTCTAGCAAATGTCACGTGGAGAAGAATCAAGGAACTCAACCAACAGATAGAGTCATGATGGCTTTCTCCAGCTATTCTAGCTAAGACCTTAGCTACTGCAGAGCAGAGGTGGGACAGCTCCACGGTGCCCTGTCTGAATTCCTGGCCCCGAAGTTTGTGAGATGAAAACAGCTGCTGCTTTGTGACACTAACCAAGGTGTAGGCTAATTTGGTATGCAGCAGTAGATGCCTGGGCAGGTTTGGTGAGGTAAATACAAATATGAAGTTGACCTTGATAGTTGGCATGAAATGTTCGCTAGCATGAGTTTCTTTCCTTTTTGTCCTCCAAAGGACTTCCATCATGTGGCCTACATGCCCCTGACTGACTCGATTCTTCTGTGGATCCTGATGTTGAAAGACAATAAAGGTGATGACAGGAAAAAGTCACGATTCCAGATACCTAAAACACTGAAAATGTGTATATTTGTGGGGTGAATACCTGGGTGAAAGAAGGTGTGTTGTAAGATTGACCAACACTCAGTCATTCTACACGAGGATTGTCCATTGTCCTCTACTACCTTCTGATATATTTGCAGGGCTTTTTAAATATGTCTGCAAATTTTTTGACTCTCACCATGTTGAGAGGTTGGATCTATATTCTCACCCATTGAAAATGGGTGGGACTTTGTGACTGGGTTGACCAACAAGGGCATGACAGAATTAATGTTATGGGACTCTCAAGGCTAGGTCATAAAAGACAATTCAGCTTCTACCTTGTGAGCTGGAATATTTGCTCTTTTTAAAATTTTGTTATTTTTGAGAGAGAGAGAGAGAGAGATGGAGAGAAAAAGAGAGAGAGAGAGCAGAGGAGGGGCAGAGAGAAAGGGAGACACAGAATCCGAATCACGCTCTAGGCTCCAAGCTATCAGCACACCCCGACGCGGGGCTCAAACCCTCAAACTATGAGATCATGACCTGAACGGAAGTCAGACGCTTAACCAACTGAGCCACCCAGGCGCCGCTGGAATGTTTCCTCTTGAAGCTTTCCACAACCATTAAGCAGTCTGATAGTTACAAAGAAATTCAAACTAGCCCATGTAAAGAGACTACGTGGAGAGTCCCAGAGAGTCCACGAAGAATGAGAGATACTTGAACCGTCACTAGCTTCAATGCCTTGCCTTTTCAACCATTGTCTGACTGCAACCACATGAGAAATCCAGAGCCAGAACCATTCCAATTAGCTCTTTCCCAGCTCTTCTCTAAATTCCCATCACACAGAAGCCATAAGCACTAATAAAATACCTGTTCCTTTAAGCCACTGACTTTTGTTAGTGTTGGCATTGGGTAATAGCTAATTGAAACTATCCATTCAAATACATGAGTAAAATGTTAGACTCTGTTAAATTATGATCACCAGGTGGTGCCCATTTTCCTTTGCCTGTGTGTGATTCTATTAAATTTGGCAGTTTTTAAAAACCACTCAACTATCTGTGGGCAAATGATATATTATATATATGAGCAAAAAGCCTCCATTTGTTAAGCTAACTCAAACCGCACAAAACAGTTCTTACCTATGAAATAAAAAGTTCCAGTGCAGGGATGCCTGGGTGGTTTAGTTGGTAAGCATCTGACTCTTTTTTTGCCTTTTTTTTTTTTTTTAAATTTTTGGGAGAGAGAGAGCGAGCATGCGTGTGAGAGATGGGTAGGGGCAGAGAGAGAGAGGAGGGCAGACGATTTGAAGCAGGCTCTGTGCTGACAGCAGAGAGCCCAATACGGGACTCAAACCCATGAGCCATGAGATCATGACCTGAGCCAAAGTTGGAAGCTTAACCGACTGAGCCACCCAGGGGCTCTTGATTCTTTGTTTCAGCTCAGGTCATGATCTCACGGTTCGTGGGATCAAGCCCCACACTGGGCTCTGTGCTTACAGTGCGGAGCCTGCTTGGGGTTCTCTCTCTCTGCCCCTTTCCTGCTCACGAATACGCGCGTGCTCTTTCTCTCTCCCTCTCAAAATAAATAAGCTTAGAAAAAGTTAAAGTGCATAATTTCTTTTTAAAATTTCAAACACTCCAATCATTCTCTCTTCCAGTGGGTGTATAGTTCCCCTGGATATTAAGACCTCTGGCAGAGTAGGGTCCAGAGTTTGTGGAAATAAGAAAAAGAATCGAAGACAGTGCTACTCGTATTTCTTCTTTGATTCTTATTCAGGAGAACATGAATAAAAGGATTATTTCTTTCCTTTTAACATTTATTAATTTTTGAGAGACAGAATGTGAGCAGGGGAGGTGCAGAGAGAGAGAGAGAGGGAGACACAGAATCAGAAGCAGGCTCCAGGCTCGGAGCTGTCAGCACAGAGCCCAACGCGGGGCTCGAACTCACCAACCACGAGATCATGACCTGAGCTGAAGTCAGACGTTTAACCCACTGAGCCAACCAGGCGCCCCAAAGGGACTATTTTTACTCCTCTCTGTGCCATCTATTACCAGTCTACTCTGTATGGCTAGTGAGGCCTGAATATTTTAGAGTGGAAGACATTTCAAGGAAGGATGAACAAACCCTAAAGGGCTGATCTAACATAGGTCTCCCCTCCATATGATTACATTGAAAATGGCATAGTTTCTCCATAGCAGTAATCACTGTTTGGCTGATTGGCATGGATCCCAAGTCCACAGCCTTTTCAAAATTCAGATTTTTAATTGCTCCTGAGCCGTGCTTCTAAATGTTTCTTTCTGCTTTCCGCATGATTGAAAGTGAAAAGATCGGTTGGCTTCTTTACCTGTGTTCACAGAAAATCATCTCCCAACTAAGATTACCAAGAGTTCGGCAACTTTGCTGTAGATCTTAAAGGCCATGGAGGGCTGTGAAATCACAAACAAGGTGTTCTTTCTCTCCACTGACTCTCACTCCCTTGCTCCCTACGTCTTTTTATCTTCTTTCTTTTCATATACTGGTTTCTTATACTTCTCACCCAAGAGCCCTTTTGGATTTTAATTTTCAAGAGTATGCTTTAAAAACTCTAAATTGAACTACAAACTACAGCCTTTGGCTTTTGGAGAGAAATACATAGCCTTAAATGCTTAAGCCGAAAAAGAAGAAAAGAAAAAAGTTAAAGGGATAAGCGTCCAACTTAATAGAGGGTTTATAAAACCAATAGTGAATTCTTTGAAAAGAATCTGACTCTTGATTTCAGGTCAGGTCATGATCTCATGGTTTCTGATTTCAAGCCCCACATCAGGATCTGCGCTGACATTGTGGATCCTGCTTGGAATTCTCTCTCTCTGCCCCTCCCCGGGTCTTTCTCTCTCTCTCTCCCAAAATAAATAACTTAAACAACTTTTAAAAAAAGAATGACAAAAGATACATGTGTTAAAAAGAACTTTGTCCAGGGGTGCCTGGGTGGCTTAGTCGGTTAAGCGTCCGACTTTCACTTAGGTCATGATCTCGCGGTTGGTGGGTTCGAGCCCCGCGTCGGGCTCTGTGCTGACTGCCAGCTCAGAGCCTGGAGCCTGTTTCAGAGTCTGTGTCTCCCTCTCTTTCTGACCCTCCCCTGCTCACGCTGTCTCTCTCTCTCTCTCTCTCCTAGAAATAAAAAAAATTAAAAAAAAATTAAAAAAAAAAGAACTTTGTCCATACATTAAAAATTTCAGGTAAATATTCAAATTCCTAGAAAAATATGAAATTAACTCAAGAGGAAATTTAAGGCCTAAAATACTACTTTAAAAACTCCTTTCACAAAGAGAGCACATACGAAGAACCTACAAAGAACAAATACATTTCTATAACCGATTCCAGAGGGGAATTCCCCAACTCTTTTTATGAGACCAGCATAAGCTGGGTATCAAAACTCAACTTTGACAGTATGAGAAAGGAGAATCACAGAGCTAGCATAATGATTAACATAATGCACAATATTAATAAAATATTATCAAATAGAACACTGTAATGTAAAATAAAAGTAATACATCATGATAATATTGGGTTTATCCCAGCAATGGAAGGTTGGACTAAGGAGAAAATCTAATAAAAAATGTTCACACTGGCAGATTAAATAAAAATTTTATAATCATCTGAATACACACAACGTTGTTTGAGTTTTTTAAAAATTCTGATTGAAAGATTATTAAACTAAGAATATTAAGGAGCTCTACTATCCCAATAAGGGCATCTGAAAAATTTAGAGCAAGATTCATACTTAATGTAAGAGCATTAAAAGCATATCCTTAAAGGGCAGGAACAAGTCAATGGACTCTGTTATCAGAAGTTCTATATTTAAAACCATCATAACGAGCACAGTAAGGAAAGAAATTAAAGATGTAAGGACTCAGAAACAAGAAATAGTAAACCATTATTTTTCAAAAGTGAGACTATTGTCTCTATAGAAAACCTAATGTATCAGAATTTGTAAAAAGTTGAGCAAGATGTCCGAAAAAAAATGTATTTAAGAGTGAATTGCTCTCTCCAATAATTTGTTAATGGATAAACAATACAAAAAGGTGCAAATGGTGACATCCAAAACATAAAAAGGTGGAGAGTCAAAGGGTAGAGTGATCCAAGGTAAGTCGTTATCAGCTTAAAATAAACCGTTATATCTATAAACAGTGTTATGTAAGAAAAAGCCTACCGGAGATACACAAAAGATAAAGAGAAGGGAACTAAAGCATATCATTACCAAAAAAAAAAAAAATCAATTTACAAAAGAAGACATGAAGAGAGGAAGAAAAGAAAACAGGAACAGAAAAACAATTGGGGAATAATGAATAAAATGGCATTAATAAGTCCTTACCTATCAATAATTACTTTAAGTGCTTGTAAATGGAGTAAAATTTCCAAACAAAAGACAAAACCCAGCTATCTACTGCCTAAAAGAGACTCGATTGTTCTAAGGACCCATTTATTAACATATCTGAAGGAAGAAATAGACAGCAATACCATAAGAGCATAGGACTTCAGTGCCCCCACTTCCAACAATGGATGAATTGTTGCATCCATCTCTGAATCATCCAGAGAGAAAAAGCAATGCAGAAATGTTGGACTTGAACTGTGCTTTACACCAGAAGGACACACCAGGCATACACAGAACATTCCATCCAACAGCACCAAAATACATATTCCTCTCAGAAGCAAGCAGGCAATATTCTCCAGGATAGGTCATGTTATATCACAAAACAAGCCTTAGTGGATTTAAGAAGATTAAAATCAAACCAAGCAGCTTTTCTGACCACAATAATATAAAGCTAGAAATAAATAGCAGGAGAACGAGATAATTGATAAAGATGTGGAAAATAAACAACAAGCTCCTCTGCAGCCAACAGATCAGAGGAGAAATCAAAAAGAGAATTAAAAAAAAACAAACATCTTGAAAGAAATGATCACGGAAACAGAGCCACCCAAAACTTACGGGATGTAGCAAAAGCACTTCTAAGAAGGAGAGCTATAATGATAAACACCTACATTAGGGAAAAAAAAAAAAAGATCTCAAATCAATAACCTAACGTTACACTTCAAGGAGCTAGAAAAAGAACAAACTAAACCCAAAGTGAGCAGAGGCTAGGAAATAACAAAGACCAGAGCAGAAATAAATAAAATAGAAACCTGAAGGACAAGTAAAAAAAAAAGATTAGCAAGACGAAGGGTTGTTTTTAAAAACACAGACAAAATTGACAAAGCTTTAGCTAGACTGAGAAAAAAGAGGGAGAAGACTCCAATATATAAAATCGTAAGCGAAAGGGGAGAGATAACAGCTAAAACAAATGTGTGTGTCCATAATTAACCAAATCAAGGGTTCCCGTTAATTTGTTGTTATAAATTTTTATTAGATTAAGAATCGATTTAGAAATGGAGGAGAGGCAATGTAGCAAGAAGCCAGCACCTGTTAAGTCAGTCTGGATCACTGGATGAGCTGAGGACCATGAGAAAGACAGTCCTCCCTGTGAAAAGAAACCTTAGCTTCTCCTTCCTTAACAACCCCCTGGGCCATGCCCAGGCCGTTGCCTGAAACAGCTACCCCGAAAAACCCAGGCCTACTCCCCATGTGTCTTTCAACCAACCTTGAACCCACAGCAAAACCCACACCCACAAATCCCATTTGAGGGCAATGCGTTCTGATGAACTTGCAACTTTTACACCTTGGAATTCTGGCCACGGACCACTGTCTTGATCAATAATACTATTTTCATGCCTAGTAGCAGGCCGCGGTTCCCGAAAGTTTCTACCTTATAGATTCCCTTATTCAGGCACTTCTTTGAATTCGGACACTACTGAAGTTTAGCTAATTCTTGAAACTCTTTCTTCCTGATGTCATGTACCCATGATTTTCCTCCTACTTCTCTCTGCAGGAGGCCCATTAAGAGTTTCTCAAGACTCAGTTTGTTTGAGGCCCCTTTTCCTTCTTTCTCTCTGTAATTCTTCCTATGAGGCAAACTCATCCACATCCATGGATGATTATTATTTCTTTAAACATTTCTTTTTATTTTTATTTTGGAGAGAGAGAGAGAGCACGAGCGGGGAAGGGGCAGAGGGAGAGAGAGACAGAGGGAGAGAGAGAGAATCTCCAGCAGGCTCCACGCTCAGCATAGAGCCTGAAACAAGGCTCGATCTTATGACCCTGGGATCATGTCCTGTGCCAAACTCAAGAGCTGGGCGCTCAACCTATGGAGCCACCCAGGTGCCCCCACAGATGGTTATTAAAAATGGTATAACCCCATCCCCAGTCTCTACTCTGAGATTCAGACCAGTGCATCCGACGTCTTACTTGACATCTTCCCTTTCACGTTTCAGAGACACCCCAATTCAACAGGTCCAAGTTGGCCTTTCTGCTTTCCCTCCAATGTCTGATTCTCTTTTAGTGCCCCTTACTGTAGTCAGTAGGTTCAACAAATTGGACATGATAGGAACCTAAGACTCATCTTTGGCACCTCCAGCTCTCGTACTGTTGTTTGTTTGTTTGTTTGTTTGTTTGTTTTGTTTTGTTTTAAGTGCTGGGTGTGGAGCCCCATGCGGGGTTTGAACTCATGACCTTGAGATCAAGACCTGAGCTGAGCTCAAGAATCAGATGCTTAACCAACTGAGCCACCCAGATGCCCCTCTCTTACTCTTTATAGCCAATCCATCAACAAGGTCTGTTGATTTTCCCTCCTTTACCCAATCCACTCCCATCCATCTCTCCTGGCACCACCCTGGTTCAAGATTTCTGGCTTAGAATAATCTCCTGAAAGCTCTCTTTGAATCCAGTCCATTGGCCTCCAATACATTCACCATAATCCATGTAGAGTAATCACAAAATGAGAATCTGAGTATCTAGTGCCTCTCTGAGTAGCCTGCGTTGGCTACTCATTGTTCTGAGCCCAAAGATACACAAGAAAAAAACGACAAGGCTTTCAAGGGTGATCTGATGCTCCAGCTATACTTTCGGACACTCTCCCCCACCCCTCAGTCCTCCTAGTTTAGCCATACTACCCTTATTTCTGTGCCTTGAATGTGTCGTTATATCTTTGACACAGGGCCTTCCCAAAGCTCTGTCTGAAACTGCCGAAACACTGTCTTCTTCTGCATACTTCAAAGCTCAGGTCAAACTTTATTTCCTGAGGGAAGCCAGGTAGAAATGCTTTTCTACCCACACCAGAGTACAGGCCAAAGGAAAGCTCCAGGGCAGGAAAGGAAGGCATCCATAGAACCCTGTTTTCTCATTCTTCCCTACATCTGTTTTATATATTGATAACATGGTGGCTCTATTTTCCAAAACTCCCTGCATCTCTTCATAGCCCCACAAGGTCACAGCTGTGTACCTGGGGAACATGAGTCCATGGTTTTGCATCATGGCCAAACTCCAGTTGATAGCTGACTCAAGTTTGAGACATAAAGGACAAAAAAAAAAGCTATCCTTTTATTGTCTCCGTTGATCTTGAGATCAAGGAGTTGTTATTCTTTTGGCACTAAGGAGTAGAAACCAAGAACTTGCCTTTTTCAGCCCGATGGACACAGACCTCCAACAGTTCAAGATGGTTCTTTTTTTCCTGAAATAGTTTATTGTCAAGTTGGTTTCCATATAATACCCAGTGCTCATCCCAACGAGTGCTCTCCTCCATGCCCATCACCCTCTTCCCCTTTCCCCCACCCCCATCAACCTCAGTTTGTTCTCAGCATTCAAGAGTCTCTCATGGTTTGCCTCCCTCCCTCTCCCCCACTATTTTTCCCCTTCTTCTCCCCCATGGTCCTCAGTTAAGTTCCTCCTAATCCTCCTATACGTGCAAACATATGGTAGCTGTCTTTCTCTGCCTGACTTATTTCGCTCAACATAACACCCTCAAGGTCCATCCATGTTGCTACACATGGCCAGATTTCATTCTTTCTCATTGCCATGGAGTATTCCATCGTATAGATAAACCACATCTTCTTGATCCAGTCGTCCATTGATGGACACTTAGGCTCTTTCCATGTNCCCCCACCATTTCTCCCCTTCTTCACCCTCATGGTTCTCCGTTAAGTTCCTCCCAATCCTCCTATACGTGCAAACATATGGTAGCTGTCTTTCTCTGCCTGACTTATTTCGCTCAACATAACACCCTCAAGGTCCATCCATGTTGCTACACATGGCCAGATTTCATTCTTTCTCATTGCCATGGAGTATTCCATCGTATAGATAAACCACATCTTCTTGATCCAGTCGTCCATTGATGGACACTTAGGCTCTTTCCATGTTTTGGCTATTGTTGAGAGTGCTGCTATGAACATTGGGGTACATGTGCCCTTATGCATCAGCACTCTTGTATTCAAGATTGGTTCTAAATCTAGAATTGTTGAAGTTGGAGTGCTCGCTTAGTCTGACAAATACACACTATTCTCCTGAGTCTAATATTTAAGGTCTATATATTTTTTCTCCATTCACAGACTGTGACTGCTATCGGCTTGGGAATTCTAGTAGTAACCCTTAAAAAGGCTCAAGTCATTCTGGCTTTGACCCTCTTCACCCAAAGCCATAACCAATGCATTTTACTTTAGCAAAAAGTACTTAACCATTTTCTCCATGCTAGTCTGCCTTATGTGTCTCCTGGTTTCTCCCGAGAACTTAGTAGTGAAACTGCCAGTTATGGGAACACATTTTGCTAATTGTGCCCCAATTTAGAGGAGTCACAGAAGCCACAATCCTAAGTTGTGGCTACACATTGGGTTGCCGAGCTGCCCCAAACAGGAAAATATAAATTGTAACAATCTACTCCAGAAATGGGAGAATGGGCTACCTCCTTTGATTTGATTAGATATTAATCATTTCAATCATTTAGGGTTCTCCTCCCTGATTTTTCCAGCTTTCTGGAGATGTAATTGACATATAAAGTTGTGTAAGTGATTTTATTTATGTATATTGTAAAACGATTACCACGATTAGGTTAGTTAACATATCCATCACCTCACATAGTTGCAATTTGTGTGTGTGTGTGTGTGTGTGTGTGTGTGTGTGTGTGTTGAGAACTTTTACATTCTGTTTCATTAACAACTTTGAAATAAACAATACGGTCTTGTCAACTACAGTCATCATGCTGTCCATTATATCTCTTGAATTTAATGAGCTTACAACTAGACGTTTGTACCATTTGACTACTTTCACCCATTTCCCCCACTCTACACACCTCGCATCTGGCAACCACCAATCTGTTCTCTGTTTCTGGGAGCTCAAGTGCCTTTAGGTTCCACATATATGTGAGATCACACAGGATTGATCTCTCTCTGATTTATTTCTGATTATTTTTCTGTCTGATTTATGTCACACGATGCCCTCAAGTTTCGTCCATGTTGCAAAAAGCAAGATTTCATGAGTTTGTATAACTGAATATAAAAATATCAAGAATATATACAGAGACGCCTGGGTGGCTCAGTCAGTTAAGCGTCCGACTTCAGCTCAGGTCATGATCTCGCAGTGCGTGGGTTCGAGCCCCGCGTTGGCCTTGGCTCTGACAGCTCAGAGCCTGGAGCCTGCTTCAGATTCTGTGTTTCCCTCTCTTTCTGCCCCTACCCCGGTCACACTCTGTCTCTCTCTGTCTCTCAGAAATGAATGTTTTAAAAAATTTAAAAAATGAATATATATGTATACCTCCATTCATCCAGTGATGGACACTCAGTTTGTTTTCATGTCTTGGTTTCTGTAAATAATGCCACTAGTAACAAGAGTTTGCAGATATCTCTTTGATATGGTGATTTCATTTCTTTTAAATATACGCCGCAAAGAGGAATTGCTGGATTATAGGGTAGGTCTAATTTTAACTGTTTGAGGAACCTCCGCACTATTTTCCACAGTGGCTGCACCAATTTGCATTCCCACCAACAGTGCCTGAGGGTTCCTTTTCTCTACCTCCTTACCAGCGCTTGTTATATCTTTTTGATACTAGGCATTCTAACAGGTGTGTGGTGGTGTCTCATTGTGGTTTTGACTTGTATTTCCCTGCCGATGAGTGATGTTGAGCACCTTTTCACATACTTGCTGCCCATTTGAATATCTTGTTGGTTGTGACAGTTTCTATTGAATTTTTCAGCAAAGTCATTGTGTTCCTCAGCTCTTGGATTTCGCTTTGATTTTTTTTGTAGTTTCTATTCCTTTGTTGAACTTCTCATTATGTTCCTGGATCGTTTTCCTGATTTTGTGGTCTGCCCGTGTCTTCTTGCAGTTCGCTGACCTTTTTTAAGAGGGCTATTCTGAATTCCTTATCAGAATTCCTTGGCCGTTTGTCGATCTCTATTTCTTTGTGGTCAGTTATTAGAGCTTCATTAGTGCCTTGGGTGATGTCATATTTCCCTGATTTTTTTTTCATGATCTTTGATTCTTTGCATTGGTATCTATTCACCTGAAGAAGGGGTCCCCTCCTGTAGACATTACAGATTCACTTGGGTAGAGCTTCACCACTCAGCTCAGCTAGGCGTTCTGGATGGGTCAGTTGGTGACGTCCTTTCGAAGGTGGAGCTTACTGTCGGGCTCTCTCTTTGGGCGACCCACCCCTGCCTGTGCTCTGAGGACAGGGGGAGTGCTGTTGAATGGATTCTGTAGTTGGCTGGGCTCCACGTTCTAGCGGGGGGGGGGGGGGGGGGGGGGGGGGGGGGGGGGGGGGGTTGTGTGGTCACGGGCTTCCTGACCAGGCACCGCTGCCGGCTGTGCTCCATGGTCAGGTAGGGCCACCAGCTGGGGTCTGCAATCGACCTCTTGTCAGGTGAGGTCGCCTGCTGTGTTTCCCTGGCAGGGTGGTCCCCCAGTTTGGGCTCTGGGGCTGGGCGGTACTGTAGACTAGGTTCTGAGGCTGTCCAGTATCACTGTTAAGGCTTCCTGGTTACGCAGAGCCAGAGGCTATATCCTTCATTGTTGGGCCACACCCGCTGGCTTCGTTTCCCGCCCAAGCGTGGCTCCAGGCTTGGCTCTGCAGCTGCCTGACACTACAGGCCGCCCTTAGGGCTTCCAATTGGCTTTCCTGCCCGTGTGGCTCTGAACTAGGCAGAACCGCCCACTGTACTCCCTGGTCACACAGGGGGGCCACTGGCTCCGCTCGGGCACAGCTGGGAGGAGGAATATGATCGGCCAAGATCTGAGTGCTGATCGCTGTAAGCCCCCGTCCCCTTCTCCATTTCTGTCTGATCCTGGTGACCCAGCCCTGCAGATTTCCCCACTGAGGCTTCCTGGAAAGTGCCCCCTAATGGGGGGGGGGGGAGCTGGGTGTCTGCCTTCGGCTCTCTTGTACCCACCAAGGAATCTGTAGGCCCGGGAGGCCCTCTTGGTGTGGCTCTGTGTTGGGCTGGGAGAGGGGCGATGTGGTCAGAGTGTAGCTGCCTCTCTTACTCTTCTAATGCTGTCCTTCTCAGTCTCTGTGGTCCAAAGGGATGCTTCAGCCTCACTCCTTGGGTTCCGGAAGTTTTGCAAAGGTGTCTTGTCTATGAATAGTTGCTTGCTGGTTGCCTTGGCAGGGCAAGTCGGGATCAACCCAGAACGTCATGCCCCTTTTCCTTCTTAACGAGAACATCTTGTCAACAAGAATTTAACCATCCCAAGAGTTTGGACAGGGTTTGAGCAGAATGAGCATTTTAGCGTCCACCCAACACAGCCTCCTGTAATCTATGGATCATCCTACATGTGGTAGTAAATTAGTTGCTTGGTCCACCATTTCCATAGAATCTTGAGCACAAATCCGAATTCAATATATTTCCATTGCACCAGTTAAATCATATCTCTTTGTTACCTACTCCTTCATTCACTTTCTTTTGAAGCAGTTGGTGGGTCTGCTACATATATATCATCTATGGGTATCTGTAGTACAAATACAGTGTGAAAGATGAAATGTAAGTGGTTGCAAGAAGTAAGACTTTTGGAGGGACAGTTGATGATCGGGACTCATTATGACCCGTGGACTTTATTAACATCATGGTGCACACATCATCCTATGATGGAAGGGTTAGACTTGCTTGTCTATAGATGTTAATGTACCTGGGTCAGATTTACTCACAAACCCACATAAGCATTTCCCGCAACATGGCACTTCAAAACACACCAACTTGTGCATGGTGGGGGATTATCTGCTTCTTTTGGTTGATTGCAGTTATTTTAGGGAGGGCCCATCCACAGGTTTTCGGCTTGCTACGGTGTAGAGCTTGAATCTGTAGGCCATGGTGACATGCAGCTTGAAAGAACATTAGTGAGCTGGAGAAAAGAACCTCTCCTAATTAAACTGTTAAAATCCTGAAAGCTTGGCATAAGAAAGGAAGGAATTATGGGTAGCATATTCTCAAGACTGGGTTTTCTGCTTGCCTGGTAATCATACACAGGTGAGGGCAATACAAATATACTTTTTCCTAAACGGTAAGCTACTGTTACCAATGCCAAGGTAGAAAAGAAGACCGGAATTGTTGTGACAAGCAAAGAAATATAAGTAATAACAGCACCACGAAAACTAGAGATCATGGCAAGCTTCAGGTCATGGGGATGACTTTCCATAAGGCCGGAAAGGGTGTGTTATGACTTTAGATTCAAGTTCTGAGCACAGTTTTTTTCAAAACTAGAAATAACATCCTTTGCAGAATTAAATTTCAACTTGGCAGTGAAGTCACTTTGTTTTCATGCTGATTCACCCAGAACATGCCAAAGAAAGTACTGGGTAAAAATGTTCACAAAGTTTTTGATAAAGCAGAAGACAGCACAATTGGGTTTTGAGGCTTTTCTGAATGATTTCTCTAAATTCTTCTTGAACTTGAAAGATGAATCTGCACTCCTTCAGGCTCTGAAGGTCAGGATAGACCAGTTATGACTTTTCCAGGAAATGAGTCAGAGCAGGACCAGGGGACTCATTTCTAGAAGCCGGGAGGGACGGTTCATCCAGAACCCGTAGGTGGGGTTTTCCCTCACAAAAGACTTCAGGGAGTTCCAGAGGCATGTGCAAACTTGAGATGGAGATAGCCAGCCTGACAGAAGCTTGCCCTGGGGACTCTGCTAATTCTCTTAACTCTTGCCTTGGTTTTCCCCACCCGGCATGGCTGGTCCTCTCCATTCCTTCTCATTCTCTTCTTCTCTTACTTTCAGCTCACTGTCCAACACTCCTCCCTACAGACTCCAAATCTTAATACCCGTGCAAAAACCTGAGAATTCTTAACTAAGCATCATTTAGAATTCTCTCTCCTGGAAGACATGGAAGGAGACTGCTGCCAAATGCTGTTTCTGAGACTCCCACCCAAGCAACAGCCATGGAGAGCTCATAAGAGTCATTGCTGGGCGGATGGGGGGTGGGGATGCATTCATAATTCTTTTGAAATGTGTGTTCTCTGGAGAGAGACATTTATAGTTTTGTGTTAAAATGCAGTTGAGTGGCTTCGCTTCCTTCCTTCCTTCTTTCCTTCCTTCCTTCATTCACCGAAAATGTATCATGCACCTGCTGTATGCCGGGCATGGTTGTTGGGAGATGCTGCGATAGAAGACGCAGTCGCTACCCACCAAGATTCTCATGGTGTAGTGGAGAAGGTAAGAAACATAATAATTGTGATATGGTGCTGAAAAGACTGAGAGATGTGCAGTCAGGCAGTATGCTGGGAGTAGTTAAGGAAGGTTACCGAGAGCTGGGGGCCCAATTCCCGGAGCCCTGAATGATGAATAGTAGTTGATGAGGAGATGATGTGTATGTGTGTGCACGCACACACACAAGTGCACACACATGGACCCACAGCACTCACCCATAGCACCCCAAACTTCTTTAGAGCTCTCCTTCCAGTGGTTCAATGTTCCTCTTTCTCATTAGGTTGTGATACTCAACATTGACAACATTGTTTCCAAGCAAAGCCTTGGGTTCAGGGGTCTCCATACAAGAATAGAGCCAACTGGTAAGTCATGCTCTCCCCAGAAAAGGGTGAGGAGACAGCAGAGAGATCACAAGGAGGGTGGGGCGCTGGGATTTTCAAACTTTAGGAACTGCTGGTGTTGCTCAGTTTTAGAAAGGCTCAAGCCAGCACCCAAAGTCACTTTCTAAAGCTTATGACATGGCAATAAGATTCCGTAGGCAGAAGAGTGAAGTGGACAGACCAAGCTTTCCTCAGCATCCCGTTTTGTCTCTAGGGGATCCCTAACTTTTCTTCTCCCCTTCACCTGCCTTCTTCCCAACGTCCAGGAAAGAATCAGCAGGTTCAGTTCTTCTTTGTGTTGGGTTTTACTGCTCACCCCTCACAGAGACATATGCATCTCAGTAAATGTCAGCGTCTTCATTCAAAAGTCAAAGTCTGTAATGGAATGTATTTGGAAATCCAGGGGTAGGTGGGAGAGAACCCTTCTGGTGTCTTGAGCCTCGCCTTCTCCTGCCCATCCTACCCATTGCTTGAAGGAATGATCTGGCTCTTAATGACACTAAAGAGCAAAAGGGAAACCTATACTCCACACCTTCAACTGTAGGTCAGATTCCATCAAGGTGAATTCCAATGGCTGCCCAGATTCTGTAGCTCTAATGGAATATAGTTGCCTTTAGCGTTAGACAAACTGCCTAAACTTCGCACTAGTTTAGAAATAGCTGATGTCACGGGACAGATGATCCCTCCAACTCCAAAGTGCCATGAATTCTATGAATTCTACCCCTATTAAATTTTCCTTGTGACCCGGGGATAAGGCTAATAAAATAAAATTAAAAACTTAAGTTTGTCTTCTTTCATCTAATTTTCCATGATGAAGTAATGCGCAATAATGTTAAAAAGTCCACCGTATAATGAATACATAAAATGTGAACCTAATCTCTCTGCCCCCAGCCCCCGGTTTCTCTACCCAAAGTCAAACGCTGTTAATATTTCCTTGTCGATCTGCTCACATAATTTCTGTGCGTACACAAAATTTTAGTCTTCTCAAGAGAAGTTTTTCATTGTGCAGGACTGCTAGAAACAGACACGATAGGTAATATATATTTTAGTGTATTTTATTTAACTTATTAATCTTTCTACTGTTCCTCATGTTGAAATTCATTTTCTTAAAATGATCTTCTTAAAAAACACATACATATAGGCAGCATAATATTCTTGAATCGTTTACATAAACTGGAGAATTTTTGGAGCATTTGATTTTTACCAGTAGTTGAGTTCTTTTCAAAATACACTTACATTAACCTCAGATATATTTGCACTTAAGTTAAAAGTGAGCAAATTCAGGTCGGGTATATATTTTTAATCTGTCTTCAGAAAGGACCACACATTGGGGTGCCTGGGAGTCCCAGTTGGTTAAGCGTCTAACTTCAGCTCAGGATCTTGCGGCTTGTGAGTTCAAGCCCTGCGTCGGGCTCTGTGCCGACAGCTCAGAGCCTGGAGCTTGCTTCGGATTCTGTGTCTCCTTCTCTCTCTGCCTCTCCCCTGCTCATGCTCTGTCTCTGTCTCTCTCTCTCAAAAATAAATGAACATTAAAATCATTTTTAAAAAAGAAAGGGTCACACATGTCAGGTGATTTGCATTCAATGCTGATGTTTCATTAATGGATCCATATTACTTTATAAAATACATAGCTTCATAAATTCCATCAGTGTACCTGGTGTGCCTTCTTGAAACTGACTATTTGACATGTTTGTAACTTCCTAGCATGATGCTTTTTTGAAGGAACTACCCTAGCTCCATCCTATGTCTTATGCATGACATATTAGATAATATCGGGAAAGCATGACCTCATAGTTAATAGCAATTATCAGATAAGATCTGATTTTTACCAGTCAGAGTGGCTAAAATGAGCAAATCAGAGAACACGAGATGCTGGCGAGGATGTGGAGAAACGGGCACCCTCCTACCCTGTTGGTGGGAATGTAAACTGGTACAGGCCCTCTGGAAAACAGTGGGGAGGCTCCTCAAAAAATTAACAATAGAACTCCCCTATGACCCAGCAATAGCACCGCTAGGAATTTACCCAAGGGATACAGAAATGCTGAGGCATAGGAGCACATGGACCCCAATGTTCATAGCAGCACTCTCCACAATAGCTAAAACATGGAAAGAGCCTAAGTGTCCATCAACAGACGAATGGATCAAGAAGATGTGGTTTATCTATACGATGGAATACTACATGGCAATGAGAAACAATGAAATCTGGCCACGTGTAGCAACATGGATGGACCTTGAGGGTGTTATGCTGAGCGAAATAAGTCAGGCAGAGAAGGACAGCTACCATATGTTTGCACGTATAAGAGGATTAGGAGGAACTTAATGGAGGACCATGGGGGAGAAGAAGGGGGGAAATAGTGGGGGAAAGGGGGAGAGGCAAACCATGAGAGACTCTTGAATGCTGACAAAAACTGAGGACTGATGGATGTTGGGGGGGGACGGGGGATGGGCATGGAGAGGGGCACTTGTGGGGATGAGCACTGGGTGTTATATGGAAACCAACTTGACAATAAACTATTTGTAAATAAATAAATAAATAAATAAAAAAGCTAAAAAAAAAGATCTGTGTGATTTTTGTTTTGTAGACTTCTTTTTTTTAAATGTTTTATTTATTCCTGAGAGAGAGAGAGGCAGCGTGAGCAGGGGAGGGTCAGAGAGAGAGGGAGACACAGAACCTGAAACAGGCTCCAGGCTCTGAGCTGGCTGTCAGCACAGAGTCCAACACGGGGCTCAAACCCACAAACCGTGAGATCATGACCTGAACCGAAGTCGGATGCTCAACTGACTGAGCCACCCAGGCGCCCCGTAACATGCTTTTTAAACAAGGTGAGTTTTTGTAACCTTGTGGAAAGCCTAGACTCCAAGCTGTTTATTGTTGCTAAATGCTAAACTCTGTACCTTGGCCAGACCTCCTGCTGCTTGCATTGATCCTATTAACCAGCTGGTGACTAGGCTTCCACTTCAACCTGAAACGACTCCCCCAGAGACGAGAGTGGGGTATTTTGAGATGAAAAACCCGACCTCTGGATAAAGTTTTTATATCAGCAACAGGGTATGTCCCTGAAGATAGTGTGAAACAGCTTGTTCTAACGAACAGCGGGTTGTCACTTTGCCTTTCAGAATGCGTGTGGATGACAAGGAACAGAACAGGTGCAATGACAGCACATGGGGCTGTCGGCTGGGGGTTTTCCTGAGCCTATACATCCTCTAGATGGTTCCAGATGGACAGGAAATTCGGAACTTCTCCTTCCAGCCTCAAGAGGCAGATGATCGGCATTTGCTGAGGCGTGTGACGCAGGAGAAGCACTTGAACGTGAGGTGAAGACAGCCACCTTTGTTTTGTTCCCAGTCGGATGTAAAGGGAAAGCCCCACAAAATACCAAGATCAGACCTGGGTAAACACTGAGCAGCTATAGCTGCAAACCTTATGTAAGTGCCTCTCAGGGATGCACAAAGGGAAAAAAGAGATGAAGGAAGAGACCCGACTAAGGGAAGCCTAAGGAAAGGTGCTGACATTTTTGTGGGGTGGGGAATGGAACTTCGAATCTCAAGGGATCAAAGAGGAAGATGAGGGGGCCAAGTCAACAGTTAGGGGGAATGACAAGAAAAGCGAAAAATTTGTTTACAGCGTTTTTTGTTTGTTTAAGACAAACGAATTCAACCTACGATGGCTTCCACGAGCGTGCCGCGTTACTGAAACAAGAGTGTGTTAAGAAGCAAAATGGCAAAATGGGAAGGATCATGGAGAGAAATCTAGGTACCAAGCACTACATGGTTACACTGGCACATGCTGACTCGGAGGAAAATCTGGAATCATGGGGCTGGGGGGCGAGGTTGACTGCTCCATTGATGTCCTCCAATGAAACACACCTCACAGTGTTCATACCCTGTAGAGCCTACCTGCGAACTGACTCAGCTTTGCCCGTCTGACTGGCTTTGGCCAATGGCACATCAGCAAGCCAGATGACACGGAGGCTGGATAAACCCTCTACATTGGAACGTGCCCTATGGGAATACTCCTTCTTGGAAGTATTGATGTAAAGATACATGGGCTAGGCTATGGGATGAAAAGAGCACACAAGGAGAGAGACCACAGATGGCGAGAGGCCATTTTACATGTTACTGCCCCAGCCGAATTCCCAACAGAATGCAGCTCCTCGAGTGACCTCAGCTAGACTACGTAGAGCAAAAGAACCTTCCCGTGGATACCAGCCAACCCACAGAGTTATGAGAATAATGAACTGTCATTTTAAGACACTGGGTTTTGGTGGTTTGCCATCCAGTGGCACATATCTGAGACACAGTCATGTAAATGCCCTCATTTATCAGAGGGGATGCTGGGACGGAAAATGGCCAAGGGGTTTGCCCAAAGTCCTACAGCTAGTTAGTGAAAGAAAGGGGGCTAGAACTCAGATGTCTTGATAACCAATCCAGGGCTCTCTCCCCCACACGACCCAAAACACTACTATCAATATCTAACACTTAGTAAAGAATTTCTGTATGCCAGGCACCCTGGGAAGCATTTCATATTCACCGAGGCAGGTACTACCATTATCCCTATTTTATAAACCAGGGAACCCAAGTGTAGACAATAATTTGCCCGACGTCCCACAGCAGGTAAATGATAGACCTTGGCTTCTAATCCAGCACTCTAGTTTCACAGATTTGTCTGAAGCACTGTATGATAAGAACAATGAATTATAGGTTAAGTGCGAGTACAATAAAACAGCCTATACAACAGCTCATTTCATCCATATCTCTCTTATTCATCGCTCATGCGAATTAAAAAAGAATGGATCCCCACCAACTACTGTTGTTTAGGATTAAATCAGCTGGGCCTTGATCCTGTTCAGAAGGTATGCATAGACATGGTCCGCCACTTTGGGGATTTGGAAACCAACATTAACACCTTGTCACGATTCAAATGTTTGGCAAAATTCTCTCTTTCTGTAGGTTCATATATAACTTAAACCCGTGGCTTTTTTTTTTTTTTTGCATTAAAAGTATCCATATGGTATTTTCTCAGTTACATTTGAATGATTGATATGTTATTTAGCAAGAACTGTTTGCTTCATAAGGAGCCTTAAAAATGCATATCTTTTATGCTTGAAAAAAATGTCTTTGGCAACTGAAGTAAGTCATTTAAGTATACCTCTTCGTAAAGCCTTTCTTGGCAAATCCTGGTCCTTGATGGCTGACTCCTTTATTCATTCTCCTTATTCAATATATATATTAAAGCATTCTGGTGTGAATATACTGGACACAGGGGTGTACAAATGAACAAAACAGAGACCTGCTTTAACAAGTTCAGAATCATAGCAATATAGGTTGATATGTCCTATAACAAAGGTTTGGGTTAAGTCCTCTGCATTGTTCATTAAGCCAGTTTTTTTTTTTTCTTAATTTCTAAACATGTTTATTTTTGAGAGAGAGATCACAAGTGGGAGAAGGGCAGAGAGAGAGAGAGAGAGAGACAGAATCGGAAGGAGGCTCCAGGCTCTGAGCTGTCAGCACAGAGCCCGACGTGGGGCTCGAACCCACGAACCAGGAGATCATGACCAAGAGTCGGACGCTTAGCCAACTGAGCCACCCAGGTGCCCCAAGCCAGTTTTGACTGAGTGCTGACATTGTGCCAGATAGAGAGCTGGGTGCCAGATGAACCAATCAGACAACCCCCGTCTTCAACATCCCACAGCCCAGTAGGGGAGGCGGTTTATAGTCTGGCAAACACATGGAGAAAAGCGATCGGAACAAAACTGAGGAGGCTGCTGCCATAAAAGAGTCATGCGGGGATAGAGAGCTGGTGAGCGAGTGTTGCTAAGAGAGGAAGATCAGGGAAGATCTCTGACATGGTAATATTTAAACAGCCGGACCTGTGAAGGAGGGGAGAGGGGAGGAGATGCATTACAGAGCCAACTGAAAGTGCAAAGGTCCTGGGGAAGAGACGGAGCTTGATACATACCAGGAATTAACAGCAGGCTCCCGTGACTGAGGCATGGACGTTCTCCTGAACATCCTGACGTTCTGGGCAGTGGTAGAGGATGAATAAAGCAGGGAGTAGATCAAGTAGGCCTTGAAAAACCATGGTAAGCACTGTACTGTCAATGGGATGAACTGCTGGGTGGGGGTATGGTGTAATGCCGAGATCAAGGACACGGGAGCCATGCTGCCTGGGTTCATTTCTCACCCCAACCACTTAGTGCATGTGTTCTCTTGGATAAGCAACTTAACCTTTCCATGCCTCATCTAGCTCATCGATAAAGTGAAGAGAAGAATACTTATTGTTGCGAAGATTTAATGCATCAATAGACAAAAGGCAGTGCACCTGACATTAAGCATTCAATCTGTGTTAGCAGTTAAGCAAGGAAGAGGCATGATTCCATTCACATGTTTTAAAGAGCATTGTTTCTGCAGCCTGGAGTTGAAAAGAGCGGGTTGGGAGAGAATGAGGAGAGACCTACCTTTGCTATTTATCTAAATTGGAGGTTGTGGGGGCTCAGACTCTCAACTGCTATGCCTTCATATTAGACCATACTGCTGCTCCAGCCATATGAGCTCACCTGACAAGGAGCTGACAGGAGATTTGCTCAGCATGGTCTGAAAATGGATTTGGTTGAGTTAGAATAAGCCCGACTCCTATCCCCTAGGACAATTAGTGAAAACAGAAAGATCTCTGAGGTAGTAAATCATCCAGGTAGATAGGACAGGTGTCTAGAACCAGAGGGACGTCTGGGTGGCTCAGTCGGTTAAGCGTTCAACTTCGGCTCAGATCATGATCTCGTGGTTCGTGAGTTCCAGCCCCGCGTCGGGCTCCGGGTTGACAAGCTCAGACCCTGGAGCCTGCTTCGGGTTCTGTGTCTCCCTCTCTTTGTGCCCATCCTCCGCTTGCGTTCTGTCTCTCTCTGTCTCAAAAATCACAGTGTCTACTGTGTGTATGCACTGACTTCTCGAGTCCGAAGTCAAGACAGAGGCTCAGTTCTAAACACTGGCAATGACAATGTTACCCACGCTGAAGTGTGACTTTCTCAAGAGTTGGGAAACGATCTCACTTGTATTTTAAAAACTGATAGCTTTATTGAGATATAATTCACAGCATGTAAAGTTCAATATTTTAAAATATAAAATTCAGTGGTTTTTATGAATCATACAATATGTGTGGCATTTTGTGTCTGGCTTTTTTCACTTAGCATAACGTTTTCAAGATTCATTCATGTTGTAGCATGTGTCGGTATTTCATTCCTTTCTATGGCCAAATAATATTACATTGTATGGTTATGCCACATTTTAATGGATATTCAGGTTTTTTCCATTTTTTTCCATATGATCCCTCTCAAATGAGAGAGAGACAGAGACAGAGAGAGAACAGGGGAGAGGGACAGAGGGAAAAGAGAATCTTATTTATTTTTTAAATTTATTTTTGGATTTTATTTTTTTTATATCATTTATTGGCAAGTTAGCTAACGTATAGTGCATACAGTGTGCTCTTGGTTTCGGGAGTAGATTCCCGTGATTCATCGCTTCCATACAACACCCAGTGCTCATCCCAAGAAGCTCCCTCCTCAACCCCCATCACCCATTTTCCCCACCCCCCACCCCACCCCCTCCCACCCTCAGTTTGTTCTCTGTATTTAAGAGTCTCTTACGGTTTGCCTCCCTCTCTGTTTGTAACTATTTTTTTTTCTTTCTCCTCTCCCATGGTCCTCTGTTAAGTTTCCCAACTTCCACATATGAGTGAAAACATATGATATCTGTCTTTTTCTGACTTACTTATTTCGAGAAAGAGAATCTTAAGCAGGATTCGCGCTCGACGTGAAGCCCAATGTGGGGCCCAGTCCCACAACCCTGGGATGATGGCCTGAGCCAAAATCGAGAGTTGGATGCTCAACTGACTGAGCCGCCCAGGCGCCCCAGGTTGTTTCCAGTTTTGACGTTACGAATAAGGCATCTTTGAACATGCACGTCCAAGTTTTTTGCAGACATATGCTTTCTGTTCTCTTGAGGATATGTCTCAGGGTAGAATTTCTGGGTCATATGGTAACTGTATATTGAATTATTGAAAACACATCTAAACTCTTTCCCAAAGGGCCTACGCCTTTTTACATTCCCCCTATTAACATAGAAAAGTTCCAGTTTCTCCACATCATCAATACTTATTCTTGTCCATCTTTTTTATTATAGCCATCCTAGTGAGTGTAAAGTCGTATCTCACTGTGTTGTTGTTTATTTGTTCATTTTCCAAAAAAACCCCACATCGTTTGATTTCAACCTTTATCTAAACATCTAGAAAGTATGAAACGTGTAGTCCTGAGCTTCAGATGCTGACCACCAATCTCAGGTAAGTGAGCAAAGAAGGTCAAGATAGAAATTCAGAGGTCCCCCCACCCAAGGAGGCTAGGACTTGCCCCCTCGCTTCTTGGCCAGGCAAGAAGGGGCGCAACTCGGCTTCCTCCTCCTCGGTCCCTTCTTCACTCTCTTCTTCATCAGAAACGTCATTGCTTCCGGTGTTGCCCAGTGACGCACACAGGGCCAGCACCCGACTTCAGATGGAAGGTTACAGATGGTGGGAGCTGGAAGTCATCCAAACTGAGCATGAGTTGGCAAGACAACTTGAGGTTGGCTGCAGGGACTGCAATCTCCTCCTGGCGGTCATGGTTCATGGCCATGACTTCTACTATATTACACTAATCTTTGGCCCCCTTGATGAGGCAGAGCGTGGTCAAGGCAGCAAATGCCCCATGTCATACTCTTTTTTTATCCTGAAGGTGAAAGAGCAGATCTGGCTGGATTGTTCACAGTCCACTTAGGAAAGGGAAAAACTGTTCATGGTGACCGGAGGCGAGGTCCACAGACTACCTTCTATCTTGCCCAAGCACGGGCTTGGCCCTCTTGGTTCTAGAATGCTAAGGTGGCTGCAGCACTGGCGGCCATGCTGTAAGCTCACTGTGATTCTGATTTACATTTCCCTGATGACTAATAATTTTAAGCATGTGCTTGTTGGCCATTTGTGTACCTTCTTTGGAGAAATGTCCATTCAACCCCTTGCCCCTGTTTTAATTCATTGAATTGTTGTTTTTTTTTAATTGTTAAATTATGCCCTTTATTTACTCTGGGCATGAGGCCTTATCAGCTATGTTATTTGCAAGTATTTTTCCACTTAATGTGAATTGTCTTTTCATTTTCTTAATAATATCTGTCGAAGAGCAAAAGCGTTTAATTTTGATGAAATCTAACATATTTTTTCTTTGACTGCTTATGCTTTTGATGTGATCTCAAAGAAGACTTTGCCTTCATCATGAGGTTTTACTCCTTTATTTTCTTCCAAGGGTTTTATAGGTTTTGCTCTGACATTTAAGTCTATGATCTCTTTTGAATTAATTTTTGCATGTGGTATGAAGTAGGAGTCTAGTTCCTTCCTTCCTTCCTTCCTTCCTTCCTTCCTTCCTTCCTTCCTTCCTTTCTTTCTTTCTTTTTTTCTTTCTCCCGTGGAGCCATACTTATCTGTGATTTCTACTACACAACTTCAAGCCCTGAGCTCCTGGTTTAACTGAATTCAGACTTCCATCGTATTTAACCTGACCAGATCTTTTAAGCCTGCCACTAATGTACTATGCTGATCCTTCATACCACCAAAGCTCTGGGACTCCCCAACATTTCCTCCGATCCATCCCCAAAGTTTTGTGTCTCTCTCTGGTGTGTCTGTGGACAAAGGGAGCCGAGGTGGATGACCTCTGGTGGGGTAGTAAGGTTTAAATATGCTTTTCAAGTATAGCCAATGGGTAGAGAACTAAGCAGGAAATATTTATAGAATGAAAATAAAAAGTACATAGACAGTCAATGATAATAATCAGAGACTTCACTAATCCATGTTTAATAATGGCTAGAAAAAAATAGATGATCAAGTAGGAAATGGAAGATATGAACAATGCTATAAACCAACTAGAAAAGACATCTTTAAGTCACTCCATGCAGCAACAGTAGAATGCACACTCTTTTCAAGGGCACATGAAACATTATCCAAGATAGCCCATATGCAGAGCTGTATAACAAGACTCAATAAATTTAAAAGGATTGAGTCCATACAAAGTATGTTCTCTGACCACAAAGGAATGAAATTAGAAACCAACAGCAAAAATAATTGGTGAAACTCACAAATATGAGGAAATCAAGTAAGACACTTTTAAATAGCCAATGGATAAAAGAAGAAATCACAAAGGAAATCAGAAAATCCTTTGAGATGAATAAAAGTGAAGATACAATCTACCAAAAACTTATAGGATGCAGTGAAAGCAGTGACTAAAGAGAACGTTGTAGCTCGGAACACCTATATGGAAACGATCTTGGGATCAATAGCCTAACCTCCCACCTTAAGGAACTAGAAAAAAAAAAAGGGAAACTAAACCCAAAGAAAGCAGAAGGAAGGAAATAATAAAAATTAGAGAAGACATTAATGAAATAGAAAGTACAAAACCAAGAGAGAAAGTCAACAAAACCTAAAGTTGACTGTTAAAAAAAGATCAACAAAATGGACAAGGCTTTAGCCAAATTGACCAAGATAAGAAGAGAGAAAACTCAAATTACTATAGCAGGTATGAAAGAGGGAATGTTACCTCCAACCTTACAGAAGTCTTAACAAACTAGAAGTAGAAGGGAACTTTCTCGTGAAATAAGTCAGGCAGAGAAGGACAAATATCATATGTTTGCACGTATAGGAGGATTAGGAGGAACTTGACGGAGGAACAAGGGGGAGAAGAAGGGGGGAAAATGGTGGGGGAGAGGGAGAGAGGCAAACCATGAGAGACTCTTGAATGCTGACAAAAACTGAGGACTGATGGATGTGGGGGGGAGGGGGGATGGGCATGGAGGAGGGCACTTGTGGGGATGAGCACTGAGTGTTATGTGGAAACTAATTTGACAATAAACTATTTGTAAAAAAAAAAAAAAGAAGGGAACTTTCTCTTTCTGATAAAGGGTATCTACAAAAAATTCACAGCTAACATCATACATAATACTGAATACTTTCTCCCTAAGATCAGAAACAAAACAAGGATATCTATTCTATTTCTTTTCTTTTTAAAAAAAAATTTTTAATGTTTTATTTATTTCTGAGAGAGAGAGAGGAGAGAGAGAGAGAGGGACAGCGTGAGCAGGGGAGGGTCAGAGAGAGAGGGAGATACAGAATCTGAAACAGGCTCCAGGCTCTGAGCTGGCAGTCAGCACAGAGCTCGATGCAGGGCTAGAACCCACAAACTGTAAGATCATGACCTGAGCCGAAGTCAGATCCTCAACTGACTGAGCCACCTAGGCGCTCCCTAACTACTTCCTTTCAACATTGTACTGGAGGATTCAGTGAGAGCAATTAGATAAGAAAAAGAAATAAAAAAGCATTGAGATTAGAAAGGAAGAAGTAAAGCCATTTCTATTTTTACATGAACGGATCTTGTATTTGGAAAATGCTAAGGAATACATACACAAAAGAATGTGTTGGAATAAAGAAGTTCAGTAGAGTTGTCAAGTACAAGATCAATATAAATTAATTAACTATATTTTTATATGTTAACAATGAACCAAAAGAATATCAAAAAGAATAAAATACTTAGGAATCAATTTAACAAAAAGTGCAAAATTTACAGTCTGGAAGCTATAACAAAGTGTTGAAAGAAAGGAAAGAAGATGTAAAGAAATAGAAAGCCAGGGTGCCTGGGTGGCTCAGTCGGTTAAGCATCCGATGTCAGCTCAGGTCATGGTCTCACGGTGGGTGGGATCGAGCCCTGCGTCGGGCTCTGTGCTGACAGCTCGGAGCCCGGAGCCTACTTTGGATTCGGTCTCCCTCTCTCTCTCTCTGCCCCTCACCCAATCGTGCTCTATTTCTCTCTCTCAAAATAATAAATAAACATTAAAAAAAACTAAAAACTAATAATAAGTAGAAAACCATCCTGTGTTCATGATTCAAAAAGCTTAATATTGTTATATGGATACTTTCCAGGTTGATCTATAAATTTAATGTAATCTCAATGAAAATCCAAGCTGGCTTCTTTGCCAGCTAATCCTAAAATTCATAAGGAAATTCAAAGTTCTCATAATAGTCTAAATAATATTTAAAAAGAAGAGCAAAGTTTGCGGATTTCAAAACTTACTCCAAATCTTTCTGATTTCAAAACGTACTACAAAGATATAGTAATAAAAACAGTGTAATACTGGCATAAAGATAGGCATATAGATCAATGGAATAGAATTGGAGTCCATAAATAAAGCCTCACATTTATAGTCAATTGGTTTTTTATCTTTATTTTTAAAATGCGTATTTATTTATTTTGAGAATGAATGTGTGTGAGAGAGAACAGGGAAGGGGTAGGGAGAGAAGGAGAGAGAATTCCAAGCAGGATCTGTGTTGACTTGGGCCTCGATCTCACAAACCGTTGCGATCATGACGTGAGCTGAAATCAAGAGTCAGACGCTTAACCAACTGAGCCCCCCCATCAGTGCCCTATAGTCAATTGATTTTCAGGAAGAGTACCAAGCTAATTCCCCAGGGACAGAAGAGTCTTCAACAAATGGTTCTGGAACAACTAGATATCCACCTGGGAAAAAAAAGGAATTAGACTACTACCTCACACCATATACAAAAACAAATCAAAAGGCATCATTAACTTAAATATAAGAGCTAAAATTATAAAACACTTAGAAGAAAATATAGGAGTAAATCTTCATGATTCGGAATCATGTCAGGAATCGGAAGGGTCAGGCAAAGGCTTCTTAGATATGACCCCAAACGCATGAGAGAAATAACAACAGTGGATTAATGAGACTTCCTCAAAAGTAAAAACTTTTGTGCTTCAAGGGATGCAATCAAGAAAGTGAAAAGTCAACTCATTCAATGGAAGAAAATAGTTGCAAATCACATGTCTGATAAGGAACTTGCACCTAGAATATATAAAAAACTCATAATTGAGGGACGCCTGGCTCGTCTGACTTCGGCTCAGGTCATGATCTCACAGTTTGTGGGCTCGAGCCCCGCATCAGGCTCTGTGCTGACAGCTCAGAGCCTGGAGCCTGTCTTCAGATTCTGTGTCTCCCTCTCTCTCTGACCCTCCCCTGCTCACGCTGTCTCTCTCTCTCTCAAAAATAAATAAAATATTAAAAATTTTTTTAAAAACCTCATAATTCAATAATAAAAGGACAAGTAACCCAGTTAAACCATGCACAAGGATCTGAGTACACATTTCTCCAAGAAGATATACAAATGGCCAATCAACATGAAAAATGCCTAGCATCATTCAACTTCAGAGAAATGCAAGTCAATGGTACAATGAGATACCAATTCACATCCACTGGGATGGCTCTGAGAAAACAGATGGACATGAATAAGCATTGGGGAAGATGTGGGGAAATTGGAACCCTCATATACTGCTGATGGGAATGTGAAATCTTTCAACTGCTTTGGAAAATGTCTTCCAGTTTTTCCAAAGGTTAAATGTTCCACTCCATTTTCGTGTATTTATTTTCTTTAATAAATATATAATGACTGTTACATCAACAAGCACATTATAAATATTGTCATTTTCCAGAGCAATCTTTTAAGTTGGGTACTACCATTATCCTCATATCATGTGTGACAAGATTGAGATCCAAGGTTAAGTAACTTGCCTAAAGTCACACAACTGGTAAGTCATGAGGCTAGAATATGAACCGAGGGGTCTGACTCCAGAGCCCATGGTGTTTACCATAAACTTCATTGTCTCCATATAAAAATAGGCATTTGAAGTATTTGTGTAATAAAAATCCCTATATAAAAGACACAGTCTTCTTGAAAGGCTTCTTGAGAAATTGTCCTTTGTACATAGTAATAAACCACTATTTAAAATAAGTCAGGCAGAGAAGGGCAAATACCATATGTTTGCACGTATAGGAGGATTAGGAGGAACTTAACGGAGGACAAAAGGGGAGAAGAAGGGGGAAAATAGTGGGGGAAAGGGAGAGAGGCAAACCATGAGAGACTCTTGAATGTTGAGAACAAACTGAGGACTGATGGGTGTGGGGGGGGAAGGGGGAGATGGGCATGGAGGAGGGCACTTGTAGGGATGAGCACTGGGTGTTATTTGGAAACCAACTTGACAATAAACTATTTGTAAAAAAATAAAAATTAAAAAAAAAACCACTATTTAAAAAACTAGCTATTTAATTTTATCTTAAAGAAAACCAAAGCTAACATTAATACAGTGCTTATTATGGGCCAAACACCTAAATTTTTTTTTAATCGTAACATAAACAAGTCAATGTAGATTCTATCATTGTCCTGTTTCGTAGAAGCCCAGAGGAGTTAAGCGAGTCGGCCAAGATCACACAGCTATTAAGTGTCAGAACTGGGATATAAACACAGCTAATTTGGCTCCAGTGGCCATGTTTTTCACCACTAGGAAATGTCTCTGGACAATATACTGGGCTTAGAGGATAATTTCGTTGTTGCCAAAGCTGTTTGGATACTTGAACCATACTTGGGTGGATTATCCACCTGTCACAGGCCTCTCCCATGGGGACTCAAAACTCCTTGCAGGGAGATACCGAGGAGAGAAAGGAACAGAGTCGCACCTGCCCAGTGTTTTCTCTCAATCTCATCCAGTAGGTAAATCTGACTATGGGCTGGAGAGAAGCCAAGAACCGTGTCCACAGACAATCAGGAGAGGTCGGAAATAAGTATCCTGCCTCCATCCAAACTCTAGACAGCTTGTTCACGTGTAAACTAAGATGGCTTTTCAACACAGCGAGGCATGGTGTCTGGAAAGCCAGCTTTCCTTAGAATGGAGGCAATACAGTGAAAACCCCAGTCTCGGCATTAGGAGACCTGGTGGCCCAAACCAGCCCTGCCTGTAAGACCATGGGCATTCCATTTCATTCCTCTGAGGCAGTAATTCATGATCCCATCCAAAGTTCTGCCAATAAAATATACCCCATGAGAAAAGTTTTAAAACAAAACAAAGCCAAACAAAACAAAACTGTCCGGTTACAAAAAAAAAAAATTAAGATTCTTCTTTCTTTTAAAAAAAATGTTTATTTATTTCGAGAGAGACATAGAGAGAGCATAAGCAGAGGGAGAGAAAGGGAGAGAGAAAATCCCAAGGAGGCTCCTCATTGTCAGTGCAGAGCCTGACACGGGGCTTGATGTCACAAACTGTGAGATCATGACCTGAGCCGAAACCGAGTTGGATGCTTATCTGACTGAACCACCCAGGTGCCCCATGAATATTCTTTCTTAAGTGATTTCCTTCTTCTGGATATTTCTTTAAGCTAACCAACGATGCCATTAATTTCTATTATCAGATATTTTCAATGGAATTCATGGGGTCTTTGGTGTTTTTTTCTTGGTCACTCCACTTCCTTTCTCACATCCTGTTATTCTTCTTTCCATGCTTTCTACTTGAGGACAGTGTTCATTCACATTGTCTCTTAGGTTTACCTCATATTGATATATTCCAGCCTCCTTCAACCTATACATTCTCCAATCAAGCAACAAGCGGGGGGGGGGGGGGGGGGGGGGGGAAAAAAAAGAAAAAGAAAAAAAATTAAACCTACTTTGCATTCCTTTAAAAAGTGCTTTCTCTGGGGTGCCTGGGTGGCTCCATCGGTTAAACATCAGACTCCTGACTTCAGCTCAGGTCATGATCTCACGGTCCGTGAGTTCGAGCCCTGCATTGAACAGTTGACAGTGCGGAGCCTGCTTGGGATTCTCTTTCTCCCCATCTCCCTCTCTTTGCTCCTCCCCTGCTTGCTCTCTCTCTCAAAATGAAAAAAAAAATGCTTTTTCATTTTTAAGTATGAAGTAAATCACACTCATCACATGTATATATTTATTTGTCCAATTATTCAAAACCTCTCTCTTGTCATCTAAGCTATCAGCTCCATGAGGGCACAAATTACAATGGTTTGTTCCATTTTGCATGCCTATACTTGCCTGGTGTTGAACATAAAAGTGAGTAGTTGAAGACAAGTTCAACAACCATTTTAAAGAAACCCAAACTGTCTGGGATTTGTCATTACCAACAAGTGATGATCTTCATCAATTGTGAGAATATGATCATTCCGCTCACATTTTCTTCTTGGTGAGTATGCAACCTCTTCCCTCCGGCCTAAATTAGCAAGTTGATAAAATCAATGCAGTAAAAGAACTAGCCAATTCAGCTAGAAATTACAAAGCCACTGTTTAAATGCGTTGATCATTAAATTCATTGACCAGAATAGGGCCTCAGTTCCTCAGTAGTGCCGTGGAACACAGCACAGGGCTTCATGAAAATGCTTTACCTGAACCCAATGACACAGCCAGGTCTAGTCACACACTGCCATCAATCTATCCATTTGGGGGCATCCCTAGACATTTGAAACAGAAGGACCTATTTCGGTCTCCTTAACCTGATGAAGATGAAAAATGTGCATCTTGTTGGCGTCAAGCTTTTCCAAGTCCTAGAGTTTATTCCTCTGAGATGTTCCACATTTGGTACACTTGAGAAACTTACAAAAGGTCATCGAAAGCTAAACTCTGTCATGGCCTCCGTTTCGTCTCCATACGCGTGCCAACTTCCCAAGAAGCTCTTGCATCCAAGAAGGCTTGATCCCCATTTTGGTAACTAACAACAGGTAAGGGAGCCTTTTTTTTTTCCCCTCCTAATTTTTGCTGGGAGCAAATAGCAGTAATCCCTTCTGGAACTTCCCCTCTGGAAGCTCCTTAAGACTGGCAAGTTGCTATGGGCTGAGATTTTCAGTCCTGGTAGTATTTCCACATTTGTTCTATTTTGTAAGGCTGTTATTATTATTTTTATTTTTTTCTGTGTCAATAACGAAGTCTCTGCCAATGTAATGGGGAAAATGTGCAAGCAAACATGGTAAGTATTCCTCATGACAGCTGACGACATCTGGGTGCTCCACCAAAATTCGACCTCAAACTCTTGGAGTTTGACCTGAAAACAGAAAAATGCAAAGTTTAGATTATATGAATAACTGTATACTTGTTTCTAAAACGTCCCAGGCTTAACAAATAATTGTTGCAAACATAGTCTAATCGCCAGACTCTGTTTTATTTGTTCCTCATATGAGAGAACGATGTTTTAAGCAATAGCTTTTTTTTAATGTTTTCTCATCGAAAAAGAAAGCCCCCAAATGGCTTATTTATTAGCTTTCAACCTACAGTGAAATCACAGCTGAGGGAAGGAAAAAAGACTAGTTTTCTCTTTCATTAAAATGAGATAAAAAATAGTTAAATGATGAGTACAAACCTTACTTATTTTTTAATTTTTCTCTTCCATTTTTATAAATGACTCATGCGAGTTCATTCATTTTTTAACCTCTAATTAAATGAAGTAATGTAACTTTTCAGTCATAATATAAATAGGTAAAGCAAGAAAGTAAGTAATTCATCTTTCCATGATTGGCTCTGTTACCAGATTAGAGTGGGTTCAAAAATATGTGTATTAACACTTGAATAATAATAATAGGAAATGTAATGTCTTTTATAGTGTTATTTATAATAAAGGTCAAACATCTTCTAGCCCTCCACATTGGACACAGCAGCTGTGGTGGTTCTCTTAAAATTTATAGTAATGGGGATGCCTGGGTAGCTCAGTCAGTTAAGCGTCAGACTTTGGCTCAGATCATAATCTTATAGTTCATGGGTTTGGGCCCCATATCGGGCTCTGTGTTGACAGCTTGAGCCTGGAGCCTGCTTTCAATTCTGTCTGTGTCTCTCTCTGTCTCTCAAAAATGAATAAACATTAGAAACATTTTAATTTATATTAATAAAATTCCATCCACAAGTTAGCTGATCTTGCCCCACATTTCATGAATGCTCTTAGATAAAGAAGTGTGTCCTATTAAATATGAACGTTCAGCATTGAGATAAAATTTTTTTCTCAAATTTTCATTTATTTTGAGAGCTTTGATTATGCTGGGCTGGGCTATGCCAGATTACCAAAAAAATGTTTTCATTTAACTCTCTTCCATCATTTAGTTATTTTTAAAGATGCATTATCCTCAAATACGTTGTGATTAAACAATATACATCTAAATTATACCTCGGTCAAAGAAATCTCAAGATACATTTAAAAATATTTTGAACTAAGTAACAGTGAAAACACAACTTATCAAAATGTGTGGGTTGTGGCAAAAGCATTGCTTCTTTTTTAATATAGGCATTAAGTGCATATATTTAAAAAATTTAAAATCAGCGATCTAAGTTTCCACATTAGGAAACTAGAAAAAAGAGAGCAAATTAATTTCAAAGTAAGCAGGAGAAAAGAAATAATAAAAATGAAAACAGAACTTGATAAAAATGAGAACAAGAAATCAATAAAAAAGATTCAGTGAACTCCAACATTTCTTCTTTGAAAAGGTAAATAAAATTGGTGAGTCTCGAACCAGGCTGAGAAAAGTAAAAGAGAACACAAATTACTAATATCAGAAATGAAAGTACAGACATTATTACAGAGTTTATGGACATAATAAAGACATTAAAGGAGCTTTATGAACAATTCTATTCCCTCAAGCAACATGGACCAATTATTTGAAAGATACAATTTGCCAAAACTCACACAAGAGGAAATGAACAATCTGAATAGGCTTGTTAAAGAAATTGAATCAATAATTAATAACCTATCAAATCAGAAAGTACTAAGCCTAGATGGAGTCTTTGGTGAATTTTTCTGAACATTTGAAGAAGAAGTTATACCAATTCTCCATAATCTCTTTCAGAAAACATAAGCAAAGGGATATTTCCTAAGTCATTCTATAAGACCAGCATTGCCCTAATACCAAAACCAGAAAAAGACATTACAAGAAACTGTAGACCAACATCTCTCATGAACATAGGTGCAAGAATCCTCAACAAAATATTAGCAAATAAAATCCAACTAAGTTACATTTTAAAAGAATTATACACCAGGACCAAGTGGAATTTATGTCAGGTATGCAAAGTTGGTTAAACGTTCAAAAATTAATTAATGTAATCCATCCCATCAACAGGCTAAAAAAAAGAAAAATCAAATGATTGTATCAACAGATACAGAAAAAAAAATTGACAAAATTCAACATCCATTCATGATAAAAACTCATAGTAAACTATGAATAGAGGGTAAGTTCCTCACCTTGATAAAGAATATCTACAAAAAGTCCATAGCTAACACCATACTTAATGGTGAGAAACTAGAGTTATTCCCACTAGGATCAGGTACAAGGCAAGGGTGTCCCCTCCCATGAGTCCTTTTCAATACTATACTGGAATTTTTAGTTAATGCAATAAGACAAGAAAGGGAAATAAAAGGTATACAGATTGGGAAGAGAAAATAAAACTATCTTTGTTCACAGATGACATAACTGTCTATGTAGAAAATCCTAAAGAATCAACAAAAAACTCTTGGAACTAATAAATGATTCTAGCAAGTTGGAGGATACCAAGTTAATATACAAAAGCTAGTCACTTTCTTGTATGCCCACAATGAAGAAGTGAACTTTGAAATAAAAAACACAATAACAATATTAGCACCCTCAAAGTGAAATATGTAGATACAAATCCAACAAAATATGTATAAGACCTATATGATGAAAATTATAAAACTTTGATGAATGAAATCAAAGAAGAATGAAATAAACAAAAAGATAGTCCGTATTCATGGATAGGAAGACTCAATACTATCAGGATGTAAGTTCTTCCCAACTTGATCTATAGAGTCAATACCATCCTAATAAAAATCCCAGCTAGTTATTTAGTGGCTATCCAACAAACTGATTGTAAAGTTTATGTGGAGAAGCAAAAGACCTAAAATACCCAACACAATACTGAAGAATAAAGTTGGAGGACTGACACTACCCAATTTCAAAACTTACCATGAAGCTACAGTAGACAAATAGATCTATGGAATAGAATGGAAAAAGCCCAGGAATAGGTACATATAAATATGGTCAACTGATATTTGATAGAGGAGCAAAGGCAATACAATGGAGCAAAGATAGTCTTCAACATGGTGCCAGAACAACAGCACATCTGCATGTGAAACGATGAATGTAGACATAGCCCTTACCTCCTTCACAACAATGAACTCAAAATGCATTACGGAACTCACTGTAAAATGTGAAACTATAAAACTCCTAGAAGATAAGACAAAACCTAGATGACTTTGGGTATGGTGATACTTTTTAGATATAACACCAAAGACACAATCCATGAGAGAAATAGTTGATAAGCTAAACGTTATTAAAACTAAAAATTTCTGAGTGACATCACCAAGATGGTGACACGGGTTGTTCCTGACGGCCCTCCCCCCCCATCACAAGAAGAACAACTGATGACTTTTTAAGAACAAGACACCACTGAAGGAATTATAGTACGTGGGGGTGTGGCTGAAACAACTTCCTGCATCACAAAAACCAAGACAGATCGCATTTGAGGGGCAAAAGAAGTGGCTACACATTGACCACCTAGCCCCTCCCCCAAACCGGTGCAACACCATACAGACATGTCTGCTCGAAGCCTCCAGTTTCTGTAGGAAAAGAGAACCCAGGTGCCCAACCATTCCTCCCAGGATTGTGAGTTACTTAGCAGTAGCCCCTACCCTGGTCTTGCATCGTGGGGATTATCGGGAAATCTATGGGGCTCAACCACTGGGCATCCGAGAAGGGGTAAAACAGCGAGGAGGGAAAGGACTTATAATAACCAGCACATGGATCTTGGTAGACCAAGTTCGTATCTGCAGTGGACAAAGTAGTAATCCCAACCAGGGGCATTGCTCCTCTGCAGAACCAAGGCAGAGACACACTCTGACTAGGGAACTTGACGGGGTGCAGATTTGCCTAATTTGGATCCTCGAATGAAAAGCTTTGCCACCTCTGGAGGCTGATTTGCCCACATCCAAGCAAGAAGCCCAATCATAGTACCACCCTCTGTGGGAGTGTCTTCTGGTCCTACTTTGACCAGAGACACTCAAGCCAAGAAGGGAGCAGGGAGAGCTGATGGTTTGTAGAAGAAAGTGGCCTTGTTCAATTAAGAAACTTGGGGTGTGGGTCCGCTTGAGTTGAGACAACAAAGAGTTTTACCAGCCTTAGAATGACTCCTCCCATGATTCCTGGGCAGGGAATCTAATTTATAGTCTTGCTCATCACTGAATAGATCCTTCAGCCTGCCTGGCCAGGGAACCTAACTAGAGCACACCGGGAAGCTGCATAGTCCATTCAACAGGCACTTAAACAGAGAGCACATCCCATGGCTTCCTCCACCTACAGAGTAAAACTGGTGGCGTCACTTCACCAGGGAATACGGTACCCACTCTGGCCTGATTTGGGTCCCCAAACAATGAGCTGTACAGGCCCTGAGTCTTATCCTACTGCTCTGCCAGGATAGGGAAGCAAATTCATAGCCCCATCTATTATCGAATATATCGTTATAGTCCCAATCATCCAGTAAGCTGTACTGGAGAATCGAAGCAACTGCAGAGCTAATCCTACATCCTCACTTGGTTAGGTAACCAAGCCAGTAGTCTCATCTAACTGTTCTCAGTAATTGGCACCCCCCCCCCCATTTCTGTCCTCAGAGCTCAAACACCTGCCCAAGGACATAACCAGAAGACACATCCAGAAACCCAAACTGAGCTAACTGGTGAACTGTCTCTTTCAAAGCAAATCTTCAAAGTCTAGAAGAGGAACCTGATTACCTGAGTGCACAGATATCAATGTCGGGAATCAAGGATCATGAAAAATCAGGTAAATATGACACCACCAAAGGAAATTAATAAAGCTCCAATAATGAAGATCCTAAAGAAACGGAGGTCTACGAACGCTCAGACAGAGAATTCAGAAGAATTCTCTGATGGGGCACCTGGGTGGCTCAGTCACTTGGGCATCTGACTTGGGCTCAGGTCATGATCTCGTGGTCTGTGGGTTCAAGCCCCGCATAGGGCTCTGTGCTGACAGCTCAGAGCCTGGAGCCTGTTTCAGATTCTGTGTCTCCCTCTCTCTGCCCCTCCCCAGCTCCTGCTCTGTCTCTCTCTGTCTCAAAAATAAATAAATGTTAATAAAAAAGGAGAATTCTCTTAAGGAAGTGTAGTGTACTACAAGAAACAACAAACAGGTAACTAAACAAAATTAGGAAAACAATGCATGAACAAAATGAGAAGTTTGACAAGGAAATAGCAAGCCACCAAAAAAAAAAAAAAACCCACAGAAAAGTTTAAAAATATAATAACTGAACTGAAAAATTCTATGGAGAGTTTCAAAAGTAGATTTTATCATGTAGAAGAGTCAGCAACCTGGAAGATAAGACACTGGAAATTACCCAGTCAGAAGAGCAAAAAGAAAAAAAGAATGAAAAGGGGTGAAAATGGCCTGTGAGAGTTATGGATCAATATGAAAAGAAACAATATTTGCATTATGGGAATTCGAGAAAGAGAAAGAGAACAGGACAAAAAAAACATATTTAAAGGAATAATGGCTGAAAATATCTTGAATCTGTGGAGAAAAATGGGCATCCAGTGGAGCGGAATAAAGAGTCCAGAAATAAGCCCGAGTATACAGTCAACTAATATCTGAATACTCAATGGAGAAAAATAGTCTTTTCAGTCAAAGGTGCTGGGATAATTGGATATTGACATGTAAAAGAATGAAACGGGATACATATGTGACATCACTCACAAAAAATAACACAAAATGGATTAAGTACTCAAATGTAAGACCTGAAACTATGAAACTCCTAGAAGGAAACATAGGAATAAAGCTTCCTGACACGGGTCTTAGTGATGATTTTTTTGGATATGATACCGAAAACACAAGCAACATAAGCAAAAATAAGCAAGTGTGACTACATCAAACTGAAAACTTTTATACAGCAAAAGAAACCATCAACACAGCGAAAAGACAACCTACAAAATGGGAAAAGTATTTGCAAACCATGTATCTGATAAAGGGTTGATGTCCAAGATATATAGAGAACTCAGACTCATCGTGGTTTTGATTTGCATTTTCCTGATGATGAGCGAGGCTGAACATCTTTTCATATGTCTGTTGGCCATCTGTGTGTCTTCTTTGGAAAAATGTCTATTCAGGTCCTCTGCCCATTTTTAATTGGATTATTTGGTTTATTTTTGGTGTTGAGTTGCATCAGTTCTTTATATATTTTGGATAGTAACTCCTTTTCAGATCTATCATTTGCAAACATCTTTTCCCATTCAGTAGGTTGTCTCTTTTGTTTTGTTGGTGGTTTCCTTCACTGTACAAAAACTTTTTATTTTGATGTGGTTCTAATTGTTGACTTTTGCTTTTGTTTCCCTTGCCTTAGGAGACATATCTGGAAAAATGTTGCTATGGCTGATGTCAAAGAATTATTGCCTGTGCTCTCTTGTAGGAGATGTATGGTTTCAGGTCTCACTTTTAGATGTTTAGTCCGTTTTGAGTTTCTTTTTGTGTACATATAAGAAAGTGGTTCAGTTTAATTCTTTTGCATGTAGCTGTCCAATTTTCCCAGCACCACTTACTGAAGAGACTTGTTGACCATTTACAGATTCATTGACTGTAAATGCATGGGTTTATTTCTGGGCTCTCTATTCTGTTCCATTGATTTATGTGTCTATTTTATACAATGGAACATTACTCAGCCATAAAAAAGGATGAGATCTTGCCATGTGCAATAATCCGGATGGACCTAGAGGGTAAGTGAAGTAAGTACAGACAGAGAAAGGTACAAACTTCCAGTTATAAGATAAATAAGTACTAGGAGGGGTGCCTGGGTGGCTCAGTCAGTTAAGCGTCTGATTTTGGCTCAGATCATGATCTCATGGTTTGTGGGTTTGAGCCCCATGTTGGACTCTGTGCTGACAGCTTGGAGCCTGGAGCCTGCTTCAGATTCTGTGTCTCCCTCTCTCTCTCTGCCCCTCCCCCACTCACACTCCATCTCTCATTCCGTCAAAAATAAATAAACAAACATTTTTAGTAATAAGTACTAGGGACGTAACATACAACATGACGACTATAGCTAGCCCTACTGTGTGATATACAGGACATTTGTTACGAGAGTAAATCCTAAGAGTTTTCATCACAGGGAGAAAATATTTTCCTTTTTTTCCTTTTTATCGTATGCAGATTAGAAGATGGCTGTTAGCTGATGCCATCATGGTAATCACTTCACAACATATGTAAATCAAACCATCATATTGTATATCGGAAGCTTAAGCAGTAATACATGCCAATTATTTCTCAACAAAACTGGAAAGAAAAGATACTTGTAATAAAACGTTTATAACAAGCTACTTACAAACTTCATTAATAGCAGTGCTATATCGGTGAATGGAAAAGATACACATTCCGTAATGCATGTAGAGAAATGTCTAGAAACACTTGTAATAGAGATGTTTCTAACAAGCTACTTGAAAGCCCCCTTCAAAACAGTGTTATTTTGGAGACTGGAACTCATACTCATTCTTTAATGTATGTAGTGAAGTGTAAAAAGCTATCTTATTGAAGATTTTTTAAATGAACATAGTTTTAAGCTGTGTTCAGCACAGTGTTATTTCAGTGAATGTAAGTGATCCCCAGTCAGCAATGCAGGCAGTGAAGTGTGAAGCAACGCCTGAGATGAAGATGTTTTCAATAAGCTAAAAACAAAAACAAAAAAATAAATTAAAAATGTCTGCTCTGCCAAAGACAATGTCAAGACAATGAGACAACAAGCCACAGAGCAGGAGGTGGGGGGAAATATATATGTATAGTTTATATTTGAGACAGAAAGAGAGAGAGAGAGAGCACAAGCAGGGGAGGGTCAGAGAGACAGAGACACAGGCTCTGAAACAGGCTCCGGGCTCCGAGCTGTCAGCACAGAGCCCGACGCAGGGCTCAAACCCACAAACAGTGAGATCATGACCTGAGCTGAAGTTGGACGCTTAACCAACTGAGCCACCCAGGTGCCCCCCAGGAGAAAATATTAAAAAAAAAAAAAAAAAAACACTTCTGATAAAGGACTGTTATCCAAAATGTACAATGATCTCTTAAAACTCAACAACAAGGGTGCCTGGGTGACTCAGTTGGTTAAGCATCCGACTTCTGCTCAGGTCATAATCTTGAGGTTCAAGCCCTATATCGGGCTCTGCTCTGACAGTGTGGAGCCTGTTTGGGATTCTGTCTCTCCCTCTCTCTCTGCTCCTGTCCGCTTTCTCTCTCTCTCTCTCTCTCTCTCTCTCTCTCAAAATAAGTAAATCAAGTTTAAATAACCCTCAACAATTAAAAAAATAACTAAAAATGGGTAAAAGATTTTTATAGACACCATCATAAAGAATATGCAGATAGCAAACAAGCATATGGAAATATACTCCACATCATATATCATCAGGGAAATGTAAATGAAAACAATTGAGATACTACTACATGCCTCTAAGAATGTAAAAAGTCTGGAACACTGATCACTAAATGCCAGTGAGGATGTGGAGTCGCCGGAAATACGTATTCATTACTGAGGAGAATGCAAAGTGGTACAGCCACTTTGGAAGACAGTTTGGTAGCTCTTTATAAACACTAAATATTCTTTTACGATCCAAGCCAGCAACTGTACTCCTTGATACTTCCCCAAAGGCGTTGAAAACTTACGTTCTCACAAAAACCTGCACACTGATGTTCATAGCAGCTTTATTCACAGTTGCCAAGCTTTGGAAACATCCAAGGTGTCCTTTAGGAGGTGGATGGATAGATAATCTGTGGTACCTTCAGACAATGGGATATTAGCACTAAAAAAGAAATGAGCTACGGAGCCCTGAAAAGACATGGAGGAACCTTCAATGGATGTTACTAAGCGAAAGAAGCCAATCTGAAAAGGCTACATATTGTATGATTCCAAGTACGTGACTTTCTGCACAAGGCAAAACTATGGAAACAATATAAGGATCAGTGATTGCCAGGCTTAGGGATGGGAGAGAGTTAAATATACTCTGCATGATACGATAATAATGGATAGATGTCATTATACATTTGTCCAAACCCATGCAAAGTACAACACCAAGAGTGAACCATGAATGTAAACAATGGGCTTTGAGTGCTTACGATGTGTCCTTGTAGGCTCACCAGTTGTAACGAATGTATCATTCTGGTGGAACGTGTTGGTAATGGGGGAGGCTGTGTGTGTGTGTGGAGGCAGGGCGGGGGGCATATGGGAAATCTCTGCGACTTTACCTCAATTTCTCTATGAACTTAAAACTGCTCTAAAAGTTTGACGTAAAAAAAGATTTACAAGATGTTTTTGTCAGTCATCATGCTTATCCACTCGGCAACTATGCTGTGTCAGGCTGCGCCCACCTCCCGAGTCTTCCAGAGCTACCCACCAACTCTCCCCAACCCCGACCAGATCCTTTCAGCACCGTTTCGCTCCTGGCCTGCGCGCGCATGCTTACATGTGTGCATACACCTACTTGTGTAATGGGAGTAGAGGATTGTTGGCTACCAACAACACCTTTCCTTTTCTCCTGTTGCCTAAACACCTGGCACAGCCATAGACATCAGCCAGGCCCCCTGTAGAGGCTGCAGTGCCCGGGCGGTCAAGCCAAGGAAGGAAGCAACAGAAAGCTGAATTTGGCTTGACAGGGATTCAATTATTGCTGATGTAGCCACTCAGGTGTTCCTCCAAATGTTATCCTCACTAACACGCACCCAAATCACTTGGGGACTCTGGCTGAAATGACAGAAATACCAGATCTGGAGCCCAGGAATCTGGATTTCCACCAGATTCCCCAGGAGAGTTTCGTGCACACTCACACTTGAATATTGATATTTCAAAGCTTGTTCATAGATGTTGCTAATCTTTCTACAGTACCTTTTGTCCTAAGGAGTGTATCTTTAGTATTTCAAACTTAACGGGTGGTGATATTAGCCTTTGAGCACTGACCAGATCCAGATGCTTTAGAAAAGGATGATGAGGTAAGGTGTTTAGTCTTCTAGACAAACTCAAAGCAACATTATGTAAGTTAATAGTCCTTTAAACAAACTTCATATGAACTGCATTGCATCTTGCTATGGACTGAATTGTGTACTCCCAAATTCCTGGGTTGCAGCCCTCACCCCTCAGTGTTATGGTATTGGATGTGGAGACTTTGGAAGATAATTAGGGTTAGATGAGATCATGACGGTGGGGCCCTCATGATGGGATCAGTGTCCTTTTCAGAGGAGACAACAGAGAACTTGTTTTCTCTCTCTCCACCAAGGGAGGACAAGCCAGGAATCCAGGCAAGAAGGCAGTCATGTGTAAGCCAGCTAAAGGGCCCTCACTAGAACCTGAGCATGCTGGCGCCTTGACCTTGAATGCTCAACATCCAGAATTGTGAGAAAATAAGTTTTTGTTGTTTAAGCCACCCAATTGATTGCATTTTCTTATGGTAACCTGAGCACACTAAAACCCATCCATCATCAATGTCAGATTTGGCTCTCCTTGACTTCTGAGGCTCTCACCTCAATTTCTTACCTCTTGAACCCTTTACGTAAGGAGATTGCACCACACCACATACCCTCGATCGCTTCCTGGTTGTCTGGAACTATTTGCCATACTCTGATTTATGACATTTTATTTCATCCATTTATCCTTTATCCATTCATTGTAGACAGTTTATTGAGGGCTTGCTATGGGCTGGGCCCCAAGTTAAGTGGTGGTGAACAGAGGTGAATCAGATTTATGTGCTTCCCGCCTTTATGGAGCTCTCGGCCCCATCAGGAGACAGTAAATTAATAAACAGATATGTAATCATAAATCATGAAGTAGGAAGAAGGAAACCAGGAAGGTCTCATGGTGACACAGATATTTTAGCTCATTTCTGAGGGATGAGGGTGAGTCATCTATGCAAATAGTCAGAGGGAAGCATAATGGCTAGAAGGACAAGTACATGAAATTTTCTAAAGGGGAAATGACTTTGAACTGAAAGACACCTTGGGGACCGCTACCATATACCACCTAGATCCCCCTTCACTGAAGGACTTATTGTGCCGAGTTCTGGGAGTGCTACCGGCAGGCAACTTTCAGTGCCGGTACCTTCTGGTGCCATGCCACTAAGGTCACCTCTTTCCTCAGTTGGGCCACATCCAGTTCATGTGGGAAGTGTAAGGCTTGACCATCTTATTTCAAAGGGGGACAATCCAGAAAGACCATGTCTAGCCCAAAGGCTCCTATAGAGGAGCTCCCAAGAGCTCTCTCTTAATAAACATCTTACACTATGGCTAGACCAGAGTCTCTTAAGATGAATCAAGAGCAAAAATGAAGAGCCAGATGATGCCAGATTCAGTACATAATGTGTGATTTTACTTCTAGGGTACTGGAGACCTCTGAAAAAATCTCTAAATAAGGCATAGACTACGATGCTTCATTCCAGTCATTAAAAAAACATCAGAAAAACCTAAAGCAGGGGACATCTGACCAAAAAAACTGGTTAATACTCTTCAAACGTGTCAAGGTCATGGAGGATAAGGAAAGAGTGAGGGACTTTTATAGATGGGAGGAGATTAAGCAGAAACAACCGCTGATTGTAATGTGAGACCCTGCATAGGCTCCTGAAAGAGAGAGAGAGAGAGAGAGAGAGAGAGAGAAAAGGATAGTGGGAAAACTACTATAATTAGAATAAAGCATGTAGTTTAGTTAATATTATTGTACCTGTGTGAATTTTCTGGTTTTAATAAGTGTGCTATGGTTATATAAGATGCTAACATTAGGGAAACCTGAGTGAGGGATCCAAGGGAACTCTCTTGTGCTATTTATACAACTTTTCTGTAAGCCTGAATTAGTGAAACGTAAAAAAAAAATAAAAATAAAACAAATGTTATTCGGGCTGCTGTGTGGAATGGGTTGCAGGGAAAGCAAAAGCGAGAGAAGATAGACCAATTAATAGAGTATCATAATAGTCGTGGTGACAGATGATGGCGTTAACTTTGACGATAGCAGCTAGCGGAGGGGGATTTAAGGGGAAAAAAGAAGTCACCCATGTCAACCACATCTCATCTTTTCTATTGCAGACTTCTAGTCTGCAGAGTGAGAGAGAAATACAGTTTAATGTTACATCAGGTTTGTAATTTTGACTCTAACTAGACTGAACGATCTAATTTCTGAATGTAGACTGCCCCCATAGAGTGTTTTGAGGTCTGTCCAGTCATGGTCAAAAGTCTAAGACTGCTGGAAGTTTTGAAACCTAGGAAGTAGGGACAAGGCTGTCATGACAATTACATGAAAGCTTTAAATGGGTTGTATTACACATACAAAGGACATCTTTAATGTACACAGATATCTAATGATAATTACAAAATACACTTCTGTTTACACACCGCCTAGCTTAAGAGAGCCTTGGTTCTCAAACCTTGCTGTCTACCAGAATCAACTGGAGAGCAAATAGAGAAGAAAGAGGTTCAAGTTAATGGAAGGAGGGCAGGGCTCAGACTTGGTTTTCCTCCTGATTTTGAAACAGATCAAAGTTTAAGAACTGCTGAGCTAGAATATTACCCATACTTTTGAAGGCTTCTGTATACCTCTCCGTAGTCACAACCCATTCCTTCCAGATTCAACTACTGTCTTCAAGTTTTGTGAATCATTCCCTCATTATTCATTGTAGTTTTTCATTTGCACCCATTCAGATATCCCTAAAAATATTTTGCTCAGGGTTGTTCAGTCTGTGAAGCGTTTGACTCTTGAGTTCAGCTCAGATCATGATCTCACGATTGTGTGTTCAAGCCCCACTTTGGGCTCTGCTCTGACAGTGCGAAGCCTGTTTGGGATTCTTTCTCCCTCTCTCTCTCTCTGTCCCTTCCCTGCTTACACTCTTTCTTTTTCTTTCAAAATAAATACATAAACTTAAGAAATATTTTGCTTAGGTTTGCCCATTTTCAAGCTTTATTTAGTTATAAACACAGTATGTTTTCTTTTGTGACTTGCTTTTTATTTGTCACATTATGTTCTTGAAATTCATCCATTTTGACGCATGTAGCTACCGTTCGCTTGTGGTCACTGGTGTATAGTATTCCATTGTATAAATATGTCACAGTTAATTATCCATCGTCTCGGTGTTGAATATTTAAGTTGTCTTAAGTAACTACATATTGAGAACTTCGCGGGTTGCTTAGGAACTGTTAGGACCTAATGAAGGGTAGCATCTCTGCCCTCTATTACCCCCTTGCTGTCTTCACCTCATCCACAATTTTGGTCCCCAACTGTCACCAAGGAATGACAAGGAGCCTTTTTCACCCAAGGGTTAATGGAAGCTGAATGAAGAACCTGAACTATTATCCTCACCCAACGGTAATGAGGTGACACTCTCATTCATTAGAATGGTATCAGAAAATACATGTTTATTTTCATTTGAGCACTTCCCACTGATACTAGATTATGTACTTATCTCTTTTATCTGTCCCCAATACTAGAATGTAAACTCTATGAAGGTTAAGAACTTTATATTGTTTATTGGTGAATTCGTAGATCCTACAGCTTGCCTTGGGAAAGTCACCCTAAATCTTTACTTACTGAATGAAAGAATGGATGGATGAATGAATAAGATAATATTATTTAAGTTTTATTGGGTGTTTATAAGCCACTCATTATGCATAGAATATTCTTTGAAAGGTCTTTACATGCAAATGTAGGTTTTGCAAGTTATGGAATTGTCCCCGATTTGGTACAATACAAGCAGGAAACAGGTTTATTCTCCCTTATTCTTTATTCTACTCTTACCAGTGGCTCCTCTAAGGAAGGGATGGAGAAAAGAAAACAGAGCTTGGACTTGGCATTGTTTATGCTTCTCTTGACCATTGGATACCCTCTTATCTTGGTAGGCATCCAAACCCTAAGTCTTCCATGAAGTGTGTTGGCGGAAGCTACCTCACTGTACCTTCCTTCAGATGTGGGCAATAAGCTTTCTGGCAGACCTCTCTTAGTAATACCCCCTCATCTCTTGCTTCTAGGGGGCTTCCCATAATCTCCATTCTTGTGGGGTCTTCTTTTTTGCCCCAGCAGGTAGCTTTTTTGGGTGGAGTCCTTTCAAGGATACCCTTCATGGCAAGGACTTGACATTGCTCCCCGAAGGTGGCAGTAGGGTTTGACCCAATACTGACCCTTCTCTCCATGCCATGCCATCATGATCACCAGTACTCCTGTGCATCCTAAACCTCAGGGGACACAGATGGAGTGTAGCAGTTATCTACTAAGTGGGTTAAAGCACTCCAAGTCTTAGTAAATGAAGGCCACAACCACTTTATTTGCTCAAAATTCTGTGGGTAAGTAGCTTGGGACAGGCTCAGATGGATGGTGTTTATACTGTTTTGCCCCTGTAAAGCTTCAGCCCTCTGGTGGCTTGTTTAGGGCTGGATGATCTACGATGACTTCACTCACATGTCTCGTTGTTGGTGTCAGGTATTGGTTGGGACACATACCTCCCTGTGATCTCTCAGCTATCCCAGGCTTCCTTACATGATGAAGCATTCCAAGAGGGAAAGCCCCGAAGCACCGGTGCTTTCTAAACCTCTGCTTCTGTCCTACTTGCTGATTTCCGATGGCTGAAAGAAAGTCCCATGACCAAGCCCAGAGTTAACAGTGGAGGTGTCTCCAAAACACATTTGGGGGGTATTATTGTGGTAACATGGGGTTGACCTGAAATCATTGGAGTTCTGGAGCTGAGAGCCGCTTGTACACATTTCCTCACAGCGTTATATCAGTGACTTCAGGTTTGACGGGAACGTTCACACCACAGAAATCAGCAAATGCTACAAATCAGGGCTTCCTCCATGCCCACCCCCTTCCAGGGAGCAAGATGTTCAACACTTACTAGCATGCCACTGGCTAGAGCACTCGAGACCCAGCAGTAGGCATATCTGTGAGAACCTTTGACTCCTCTTTTAGGAAACAGTGCGTCACCGAGGGCTTAAGATTCCAAATTTGACTGGGCAGTAGAAAACCCCCACCCTTCCCTGGAGGAGGGGGAAAATGCCACATTCATCTTCTCTGTTAATTCCCTTTGAAGATCACATTCGTGACTATCTAGCCTCCTCACGTATATTCTGGCGATTGGTGATGGGAGAGTAACTGAAGGAACAGTTAGTCTACATCTTAGCAAATCTTGGGGGCATGTGCTTAGCGGAGGACTTGTACTCAACTTTGGACAAAATTATTCCATATCCTTTTATGCAACCTGTTACCCAAACTTTTCCTGAGCTAGATACATAGATATGATTTATCTCTACATAAATAATCCATACTGAGGGATGTGCAGTCCTTTCATCCTAGAGATCCTAAATCTTATCCTTGAAATAAGCGAGAGCAGCGGAGAGCCATAAATCCACAGGTTGGCGCTATGCCGTTGGCCTACACAGACACATATGTGATTTAAAAAAAAATGAAAGACAAAGAGTTAACCAATTGTATATTTCCTCTCAGAACACGTTGACGAATGTTGTTCACTGCGTCACCTGGGGCCCCCTGCCTGGTTACCCACAGGAAATGATGCCCCAGGCTTCTGCTGAGCACTGGGAAGGCTTTGTCTCACAAACCCTGTAAGATTTGTAACAGGTCGAGTGTTTCATCGTGTTCTGGTCATTAAAAAGTACAGAAATGCTTTCTCTAGCAATTGTTCAAGGTCACGATGGTTTGCATTTCCTACATCATCTGATCCTTCTAGACTTCTGCTTTTTTCCTTTCCTACTTTCCTACTTTGCCCTCCTTAACCTCAGAATTGTAGTTACCAGAGGTGGGGGGGGGGGCGGGGAGTGGAGGAAGGTGGTCAAAAGGTACAAACTTTGAGTCATACGATAAATAAGTACTAGGAATGTAATATACAGCATGACGACTATAGCTAGCCCCACCATGTGATATACAGGACAGTTGTTACGAGAGTAAATCCTAAGAATTTTCACCACAGGGAGAAAATATTTTCCTTTTTTCCTTTCTATTGTATGCAGATTAAAAGATGGATGTTAGCTGAAGTGATCAGGGTAATCATTCCACAACATTATGTAAACCAAACCATCATATTGTATATCTGAAACTTATTTGGTAATATATGTCAATGGACGAAAACTTCCATTTCTTCACTTATTTTATTTTTTATCTTGTTTTATCACTCATGACTTCACAAATGGCAATGATTTTTTTCTTTCAACAAAGGAGACGTAAATAAACAAATCATAAAATGCCTACTGTCCTTGGAGTGTGGTCCATGGGTCGTCAGCATCAACGTCACCTGGGAGTGTTAGAGATGCACATCTCAGGCCTCACCCCAGGTGGACTAAAATGAAATTTACATTTAACAAAAGCCCCTGGTGATTCAAGCACACGTTAAAGTTTGAGAAGCACTGTGCTAAGGCACTCCTTCTATTTGGTGCCTTGGAATCCTCGACAATAAATTGCAACATCATCACATCGATGGGTGCCTATTTCATACCCATGAATTTCTGTTTGTTTCTTTATTCTCAGGGCTTTCTGTCTTCAGAATATAAGGGCCCTGCAAAGTCCATAGGACCACATTCCTAGGAGTCCTGAACAGAATTCTGAGAATGTTCTACAATTCGTGAGGTGAGTGGCACAAGTTGCTTTGCTACCAAGAGTGTGGTGCTTTAGGAGGGACTTAATGGAGGACTGTGTGGGAGAAGAAGGGGGGAAATAGGGGGGGAGAGGCAGGGAGGCAAACCATGAGAGACTCTTGAATGTTGAGAACAAACTGAGGATTGATGGGTATGGGGGAGAGGGGAAGGGGGGTGATGTGCATGGAGGAGGGCACTTGTGGGGATGAGCACTGGGTGTCGTATGGAAACCAACATGACAATGAACTATTTAAAAAATGTAAAAAAAAGGGGCGCCTGGGTGGCTTAGTCTGTTAAGCGTCCGACTTTCGCTTAGGTCATGATCTCGCGGTTCGTGGGTTCGAGCCCCGCATCGGGCTCTGTGCTGACTGCCAGCTCAGAGCCTGGAGCCTGTTTTGGTCTGTGACTCCCTCTCTCTCTGACCCTCCCCTGCTCACGCTGTCTTTCTTTCTCTTAGAAATAAATAAAACATTTAAAAAATGTAAAAAAAAAAAAGTGTGGTGCTTTAGCCATAAAACTTTTTGTTAACAACTTTCAAATAGACTGTCGGTCAAGCCACACAGCTTTAAAATGGTAAATAATAATAGAGGACAAGGGAAATTACAAAGTACAGCCACAGAGCAAGAGATTAATTTTAAAGTGGGAAGCAATGAGGTAGAAAGATGCAGGAGAGTTGTTCCAGATAAGAAAGGCTATAAAATAGAAAGTTCTCACAGTAGGAACTTGATGTGAATTGACATCAAATTTATTCCTGATCCTCACTCCATGAATTACAATTTCTAAGTGATGTGTCTGAATGATGTGATGCTGTTTTTGAAGATAAGTTGGGGGAACATCAATCTTATAACTTTTGTAAGATCCAATTTGGGGGGAGATCGGAAAGGATAGTAAATTTCTCATCACCAATCACCATTGCCTTCATAATATGTAAAGCAATTCCACCTTTAAAAGTGCAGGCTCAACATTAATTTTGGAGTCATCTTTCTTTGAACACTAACAGCCTCTGTTCCTGTCTAATGGAGGCACATTGCTTTTTATCATCTTTGGAACTACACTAAATACCTACAGAAATGAAAAACGAATAAACGCCTCCTCCCCTCTTCTAAATTTGAGGTGGAGATCTCTAGTAGGCACTACTTTGGAAAGTACACTTTTGGCCAAACCACTGGGAGAATGACCTTGGGACTCAGAATTTTGTCTCTGTGAGCAGCATCTTAGTGTATCTATGGTGAAGGGGCAAAAAATTCCTGAAACCAACAAATAACTCAAATATGTAAAATTAAAAACAGGTCTCAGCTCCCAGGTTTAAATTCACCTTGTCTTTCTTGTCTTCCGTAAATATTTGTTTAGTTTCTACTATGGGCCAGGCACTACATTTAGTGCTGGAGAATGGAGGGACAAACAAAACAGCCCTGGCCAAATACTTGTATTCTCAGCTGCTATTTTGAGAGATTTCTCATAATGAGGAACAAAAGGCCAAGTTGTGTGTTCTGGGAGTGAATGAGTTTCTGAAGAAAGGCTATCATTCCAAATAGGATCTAATTTTTCTCCATGGCTTTGAGGATTCCAAAGCTTAAGGAGAGGGTCTCTGCCACCATGCTGAGATGCTCAAGTAGCAGATCATCCATGTCCACTGAGCCAGATGGAAACCTAAAAATGAGAACACCAAGCTCTTCAAAAAGGATGTGGAATAGCAACTAGAGAAAAAGAATGGTCTTGAAGACATGGCAAGAGACTATTACATGCAAACAGTATTGATTTTAGCAATCCCTTACATATGGAGGCCCTATCCTAAGTAAGTGTGCAACTGGAAGGTGAATTGTGAAGCCATTATGTGTCTTATCCTTTTAGAAGAAACCCTAGATATGTAGGGAGCTGGGGGCCAGCCTGACGACAGTGCGGTAAAGATTTTCACCCAAGGCCACGGGGTCTCCAAGGAAGAATGGATGAAAGAGCCAGAGTCATGCAGGGTTACTGCGATTCAGAATGTCAGGAGGGATGTAAAGGGCGGGCACAATCAAAAGAGGCCAGAGACAAATCATGGGAGTTGGGGTTCTGTGCTAGGAATCTGAGGCAGCAGTATAGGGTTGAGGCCGAGGATCTAGGATGATGATCGGAAATAGATGCTGGGGGCTGGGACTGGCTTTTATGGTCTTCAGGAGTCTGAAATTATAGGGTCAGGAACATAACTGGACCCGATGCTTATTGGGAATTGTGACCCCGCTATGGATGAGTTGTCCTGCAAATTCATGCTGCAGCTCCAGCCCTCAATGTGACTGTATTTAGAGTAAGGAAGTCATTAACGTTAAAAAAGATCATAAGGTTGGAGCCCTGGTCTAATGGGATTAGTCTTCTTATAAGAAGAGACACCAGAGAGTTCATTCTTTTCTCTTTGCCATGTGAAAATACAGCAAGATGGCAACCATCCACAAGTCAGGAAGAGAGCTCTCCCTGTCAACTGAGTCGAATGATCTTGGACTTCTGGCCTCTAGAACAGTGAGAAATATGTGTCCGTTGTTTAAGCCACCCAGTTTGGGGTATTTCGTCAGAGCACCTGAGCTAATACAGACCCCAATACAGATACCATCAAATGCCTATTCATCACCGACCAAAACATTTAGAGGAAGAGCAGACATTGATCCACGGAAGAGAAAGGAAAACCCAGAAATAGATCTGATCACAGATAACATAAAGGAGGCAACCAAAATACTGCGATGCAGATAAGTGGTTGGCAGTTTAGAAAAAGAGTAACTTAGGAGTGAATTTCACAGAATTCAGCAAAATAAATTATAAGCATATTGGCAAGTTAAGTAGAAGACAATTTGAATATTTTTCAGGTTTCTGAAGGACAGTTAACTTTAAAAACTTTAAAGCATTAGAGGGAAGCACAAAAGGAAAGATAGATTCAATCATATAAATGTCAAGACCATCGTTTCGAAAAACAAAATCAAAACAGCAAGCCACATACTGAGAAGGATGCTTCAGGTAATGATTTTCAGGGATGTTAGTTTTAACTGTCCCCCCCTCCCAAAAGTAGAAATTGACCAGAATATAAAACATGTAGCTAGCAATAGAAGATAGGAAGAAATAAAAATCACACAAAAATTCACTACTTTAGAAAATACAAATAAGATGGGATTTTCAACTTTGGTTGCAATTAAAGATATACAAATAAAAATCAAACAGTATGGGGCCCCTGGGTGGCTCAGTCAGTTGAGCGTCCGACTTCAGCTTAGGTCATGATCTTGTGGTTTGTGAGTTCAAGCCCCACATCGGGCTCTCTGCTGTCAGCACAGAGCCCACTGCGGATCCTCTGTCCCCCTCTCCTTCTGCCCCTTCCTTGCTCATGTTCTATCAAACATAAACATTAAAGAAATCATATAGAATATTTACACAAAAGCCTGCACATGATATTTACAGTAGTGTCATTCACGAATGCGAAAATGTGAAAGCAACCAAAATGATCTTCAGTAGATGAATGGACAAAATAAACTATGGTGCGTCCAGGTAATGGAATATTATTCAGTGCTAAAAAGAAACGAGCAGTCAAGCCATGAAAAGACATGGAGGAATCTTAAATACATATTACTTATGAAAGAAGCCAGTCTGAACAGGCGACATACTGTCTGATTCCAACTATATGACATCTGGTAAAGGCAAAACCATGGAGGCCGTAAAAGATCAGTGGTTGCCAGGAATTGGAGAGGAGGAAGGGATGAATAGGCAGAGTGCAGAGGATTTTTAGGACAGTGAAACTGCTCTGTATGACTCTCTAATGGTGGATACAGGTCATTATGTGTTTGTCCAAATCCATAGAATGTACAATACGAGGAGCGACCTCTTAATGTAAACCATGGGCTCTGGGCCATAAGAATGTGTCAGTGCAGACTCACCAGTTGTAACAAATGTACCACCCTGTTGGGGGATGTTGATGGGGGGGGGGGGAAGGCTGTGCATGTGTGGGGGCAGCGGGTATATAGAAAACTCTCCTCTTTATTTTGCGGTGAACCTGTTCTAAAATAAATAAATAAATAAATAAATAAATAAATAAAGCCTTTAAAATGAAAAAAAAGTCAAATAGGAAATAACATAGGATTTTACACGATGCCAGGTTTTATCTACTAAATTGGGCCCAAGGCATGATGATTAAGATAATCATGTGCAGGAGTGCCGAGCTCTGCAATGTACTTGACACTGAAAGGTTGTCATTTGATAACGGTACTTTTAGAAAGCAATTTGACAAGACAGGTCGATTGTCATAAAAGCACTCATATTCTGTTAGGGATTTATCGAAAGGAAACGATCGACACAGAAAGTAAATGCTGTATAGGTGAAGTTTTTGACACAATTTACTTAATGTTGAAAAATCGGGAGCAATCTAGCTGTTTAATGGGAAAGGTGCACTTAAAGAAATTACACTACAGCCACTTTATTCAATATTATCTAGCACTAAGAATTATAATATTGAAAAATAGGTAGTTACATGATGAGATATGTAAAGGTGAGCAAAAGGCCCCTACTTGCACGTACACTTTGATTGGGACTATATAAAAATGTGGAACTATGAACAGACTGGAAATAAGTACACAGAATTGGAAAGCGTTCTTGTAGGATGGTGAGATTTTCGATGTGATTTCTTCATCGTTTTGCCAAATTTTCTGCGATGCTTTTATATTGTCTTTACATGGCAAGGAGAAAAGAAGACACAATCTGCCTCATTGATATAATATTATAAGTATTCTATTCTATAAAAAGAAGAAACAACCGGGAAAGGAAGAAAGGAAAAAAACAGTTGCAGTAAGAAATTGACGAAAACAACCCAGGGGGACATGAATATTTAGATGCAGCAGAACTCGCATGAAAACATGTTTCAATGTCTAGGTCCGCAATTTGTATCCACAGAACAAAACGGGGCTAATGTTATTCTTTTCTAATGCAAAATAATCTTCTAGTGTTTTCTTTCTTTCTCTTCTGAGTTTGGAATGAGCTCAATTCTGGAGTAAACGTAATAGTGCAATGTTTAGCACATAGTAGGCACCCAATAAATGTCAGTTTCTTTCCTTCCGGGGAAATAGAAGATATTCTGAAATAAAAGTAGTTTTATAGCCCTAGAGAAACAACGTTTCAGGAATCAAGGCCAACCTCATCTCACAGTCACTATTAGAGTAAACTCTTTCGGTTTTAATAATTCAAAAAGAAAAAAATCTCCACCCAAACTCTAATGATGGAAATGATTTTCATGCATTTTATTTTTCTTAAAATTTTAAAAAACTTTTTAAAATTTATTTTTGAGAGCAAGTGAGACAGGGTGCAAGCTAGGGAGGTACAGAGAGAGAGGGAGACAAAGATTCCGAAGCAGGCTGCAGGCTCTGAGCTGTCAGCACAAAGCCCAATGCGGGCTCGAACTCACAGACTGCGAGATCATGACCTGAGCCGAAGGGGATGCTTAACCGACTGAGCCACCCAGGTGCCTCTCTTGCATTTTAGTTTTTAGAGAACGAGACATATTACAAACTTTTAAGAGACTATCAAGTATTTTAGTAATGATCCTGAGAGACTGAATATTCGATCCAATGTTACACCTTCTCTCCGCTGGGTACATCATCTAAGAAAGAACCGGCATAATTTAGTGTTACTATTTTGTCTTGGTGGAAATAGTGAGGATTGGATATTGTTGCTAGAATATCCAGAATTTTTAATAGACATTACAGGAAACCTGGGGCTTTCTGGGCAGATTTTTGAGTTTTAAGGGGATGGAAATAACCCCTTTTTTTTCCGGGAAACACACACTTAGGTAGAATGGATTCTTCTTAATGATGTGTTAATAAGGGGGCTTCAAAGGCCTGATGCTTCTGGCCCAAGTGAGAGTGGCTGTGGCCTCCTTGGGGTCCCCCTCTTGGCCTCTTATTCAGGAGAAGGCTCCTGCCTTTCGCCTTCCTTGAACTTCCTCCATGCCTTCCCTCTATGGGGCTTGACCTCTGTGCACATATACGCGGCCTGACGTATCTGCCGGACTCTTCCCGGGTCCAGGCACAGTCCCCCCAGGCTGGAGTGTGGCTCATATCTCTATAACACCATCCAGTTGTTTTGTGCGATTAATATTCTAGTGCTTTCTAATGAGAAAACCCAGGGTCATTTTGATCTTGCGAAACACGTGTCCTCCATTAGTAAACGACTGACTTGGCTATTTGGAACCGAACCTTCTTTCTAATCAGCCTGCATCCTGCACCGGGGTTAAGATTTGAGCATAAAGAGAAGCGCTTCCACCCGGTCTGCTCTCAAATGTTGCACTCGCTGAGAAGGTCGTATTTTTGGAGTAACGTTTTGTTTGCTAACTTTTTACTTTGATATAATTTCAAATTCCAAGCTATAGTGTAAGGACATCTCCTCTATTCTTTACTTAGATTCACCAATTGTTTACATTTTGCCCCATCTGTTTTACTCTCTCTCTCTGCTTAAAAAAAATTTTTTTTTAATGTTTATTTCTTTTCGAGAGACAGAGAGACAGAGCACGAGCGGGGGAGGGACAGAGAGAGAGAGAGAGAGGGAGACACAGAATCCGAAGCAGGCTCCAGGCTCTGAGCTGTCAGCACAGATCCGACGCGGGGCTCGAACCCACGAACCTCGAGATCATGACCTGAGCTGAAGTCGGATACTTAACTGACTAAGCCACCCAGGCGCCCCCCCCAGGCTCCAGGCTCTGAGCTGTCAGCACAGATCCGACGCGGGGCTCGAACCCACGAACCTCGAGATCATGACCTGAGCTGAAGTCGGATACTTAACTGACTAAGCCACCCAGGCGCCCCCCCCCCCCCCCCCCCCAGCTTCAAGGTGCATGTGTAGTATACATGTGTTTTGTTTTTTTCTGAACTGAATACTCTCAAATGAAAGTAAGCTGGCCACATCAAGTCCCTTTACTGAATGATTCAGTGTACATTTCCTAAGATCAAGGACAGTCTCTTAAATAACCACAGCACCACAGTCAAACTCCTCCTTCTCCTCCTCTTCTCCCCCCACTTCTTTTCTCCTTCCCTCCTTCTCTATGGGTATCACAGGCCTATACATTTTTATTTATTTCCTGTTACAATAAAATGCAGCAATTTTCTTATTCCTGCCCAAATTGCCAAATTGCTTTTTCCTACAATATATTTCAACCAAACTGATAGTACTGACAGTAAACCTATGGAGTAAAGTTTAAGATTTTTTTTTTTTTTTTTGCAGCTCTTTTCCTCTTTAGAATATATGCCACTAACTATATAGAGTATTGGAGTCAGAGAACAATGTTCATAAGTTGTTTGAGATACTTTATGATTTTTTCCCTGTGTGATTATATTATCAAGTTTTTTAAATGTTTATTTAGTTTTGAGAGAGAGAGAGACTGCAAACGGGGGGAAAGTGAGGGGTGGGAGGGTGCAGAGGATTTGAAGCAGGCTCCACGCTGACAGCAGCAAGCCCCATGTGGGGTTTGAACTCATGCACGGTGAGATCATGACCTCAGTAGAGTCACTCAACTGACTGAGCCACCCAGGCGCTCTGTCAATCCGATATACAGCAAGGTTCATCTGTTTCTGCTTATGGTCAATATTAGGATTTGCTTTCTTTCTTTTTTTTTTTGATGTAATTTTATTCTTGAATATGTAAAATATTAATATGATCTGAAGAGTCAAAACTACACCAAAAGAGGTCTACCCATGTCTCTGAAAATGTTTTTTCTTTTTTTAAAAAAAATTTTTGTTTTTTATTTCTAGGAGAGAGAGAGAGAGAGAGTAGATTTTAAAAGTGAGAACTACACAGAAAGGCATCCTCATGGAAGTCTCAGTCCGATCTTGATATTTTTCTCTCCATTCAGACCTCCATAGTAGCAATTTTTATGTTTCTGATGGTCTTTCCTGCATTTCTTTGTTTTTTTTTTTTTTTGCAAATATTAAGCACAGGTCTATGTAACTATATATATGCTTATATATTGTTTTATATATTTTTATGTAGTGATATATATACTATATATACATTATATTGTGATATATACTATGTATACATATATACACTATATATATACACACACACAATATACACAATGTAAATAATGTGTATGTGTGTAGACACACACACATTGTTATACATATGTGTGTGGCAGGGGGTATTTCCCCCCTTCTTTCGTACACAAAATGTAGCAGACCATAGACTGTTCTATACCTTGATGTTTCTTTTTTTTACTTAACACATCTTGGGAAGTACTCAATTACTTTTTTTTAAAGCTTATTTATTTATTTTGAGAGAGAGAGAATGAATGGGGGAGGAGCAGAGAGAGAGGGAGAGAGAGAGAATTGTGAGCGGGCTCTGCCCGGTCTGCACAGAGCCCTATGTGGGGCTCCAACTCTCAAACCGGTGAGATCATGACCTGAGCCAAAATCAAGAGTCAGACGCTTAACTGACTGAGCCACCTGGGCGCCCTGGAAAGTACTTGATTTCAATTCATGTGATTTGTCTTCATTCCTTCTTTCTAGCTCTATACTACTCCATTGTGTGGCTAGTTTATCTGACCCTTCTACATGAACGTGAACAGAGGTGCAGTATTTTCACTCAACGTTATAAATAATATGTGACGAATAAACCTAGGAATATATTGTGTTCGTCTTGTGAAGGTATATCTTCAGTAGTGCTGAGTAAAAGAGTATGTACGTATTTAATTCCATTAGATATTGCCAAAATCCCACCAAAGTGCTTGCGCTATTTTGTACTTCCTCTCATTAATGATGAGTGTGCATATGCTTTTGCACAACCTTGCAACAGTGTTAGGTCAAGCATTTCATTTTTCTAAAATTTTTAAGTATGCTTTGCGCCTAGCACAGAGCCCAACACGGAGCTTGAACTCACAGCCCTGAGATCAATGCCTGAGCTGAGATCGAGTTGGATGCTTAACCGACTGAGCCACCCAGGTGCCCCAAGCATTACATTTTTGCCAATTAATAAGCATAAAGGATCTTTGGGGAGTAGTTATTTATATTTCTGAGTGATTTTAAGCATGTTTTCATATGTGTAAGGGCCGTTTTACTTTTCTCCCTGCAATTTCTCTAGCACATCTTTTTCTCATTTTTCTATTGGGCTTTTGGTATCTTTCTTCTCAATTTTAAAAAGGTTTATATATTTATTTTCCTATTTTTATTTTATTGTGGTAAGGACACTTAGTATGAGATCTAACCTCTTAGCAAAATGTTAAGTGTATAATACATTGTTGACTATATGTACAGTGTTATACAGTAGATCTTTATTTTATTAAAAAAATTTTTTTTAACGTTTATTTATTTTTGAGAGAGAGTGAGACAGAGCATGAGCAGGTGAGGGACAGAGAGAGAGGGAGACACAGAATCCGAAGCAGGTTCCAGGCTCCAAGCTGTCAGCACAGAGCCCAATGTAGGGCTCAAACTCCTGAACCCTGAGATCATGACCTGAGCCAAAGTTGGACATTTAATGGATTGAGCCACCCAGGTGCCCCTGTTGTATGGTAGAACTTTAGGATTTATTTGTCTTGCTTAACTGAAATTTTATGCCCATTGATTACTAACTCTTTATTTCCCCCTTTCCACAGCCTCTGGAAACCATTTCACTCTTTGATTTTATGAAGTTGTCTATTTTAGAAACCTCAAAAAAGTGGAATCAGGCAATATTTGTTTTTCTGTGACTGGCTTATTTCACTTAGCATAATGTTCTCAAAGTTTCTCCATGTTACCACATATTGTGGAATTTCCCTTTTTTCCCCCCAAAGACTGAATAGTATTCCATTGTATGTATATACCATATTTTTTATTCATTTATCTATTTATTGACATTTAGATTGTTTCCACATCTTGGTTATAGTAAACAATATTTAATGAACGTAGGAGTGCTAATATCTGTTTGAGATCCCGCTGTCATTTCTTCTGGATACATACCCAGAAATAGGATTGCTGGATTATACGGTAGTTCTATTTTTAATTTTTTAAGGAACCGTCATACTATTCCAAAAAGCCTGTGCTATTTTGCATTTCCACCAACATTGTGTGCAAGGGTGTCAAGTTCTCCACGTACTTGCCAACATTTGTTGCCTTGTGGTTTTTTTAAATAATAGCCACCCTGACAGTTGTGACCTTATTGTGGTTTTGATTTACATTCCACTGATAATTAGTGGGGTTGAGCATATTTTTTCATATTCCTTTTGGCCATTTGTATGTCTTCCTTGGAAGAATGTCTATTCAAGTCCTTAGGCCATTTTTAAATTGGGTTATTAGTTTTTGTGTTTTTTACAACTGAGTTGAAAGAGTTCCTTATATGTTTTGGGTATTAACTCCTCATCTGATATGTAGTTCGTAAAGAGTTTCTTCCATTTTGTAGGCTGCCTTTCCACTCTGTTGATTGTTTCCTTTGCTGTGAAGAAGCTTTTCAGTTTGAGGTGTTTTTTTTTTCTTTTTTGGCCTGTGCTTTTGGGGTCCTATTCATGAAACAGGTGCTAAGACCAATGTCATGCAGCTTTTTGCCCATGTTTTCTTCCAGGAGTTTTACAGTTTTGGGGTCTTACCTCTAAACCTGTGATCTATTTGTGTTGATTTCTGTGTGTGGTGTAAAATAAAGGTTCAATTTCATTATTTTGTGTGTGGATATCTTGCTTTCCCAGAACCATCTGTTGAAGACACTTTCCTCCATTGTGTATTCTTGGCTCCCTTGTCAAAGATGACTTGACTATATAAGTGGGAATTTACTTCGTGGCTCTTTATCCTGTTCCATCGGTTGATAGGTCTGTCTTTATGTCTCAGACATACTGTTTTGATTATTACAGCTTGCTAATATATTTTGAAACCAGGAAGCATGATGCCTCTAGCTTTGTTCTTCTTTCTCAAGATTGATTTGGCCATTCATGGTCTTTGTGATTCCATATAAATTCTAGAAATGTTTTCTATTTCTGTGAAAAACCATTAGAATTTTGATAGGGGTTGCATTAAATCTGTAGATTACTTTCAGCAATATGGAAATGTTAACAATATTAATTCTTGCATTTCATGAACATAGAATGTCATTTCGTTTGTTTTTGTATTGTTTAATTGTTTCCATCAGTGTTTTGTAGTTTTTCGTATATGAGTATTTGATCTCTTTAGTTAAGTTTATTTCCAAGTACTTTATCCTTTTTGGTGCTATTGTAAATGGATTGTTTCCTAACAATCCTATCTTTTTCAGATAATTCGTTGTTGGTGTGTAGAAATGCAACAGAATTTTGGACATTATTTTGTGTCCCGCAACTTTACTAGAATTCATTTCCTAGATATAATGTTTTTTAATGAAGTTTTTTTAGGGTATTCTATTTATAGGATCGCTTAACTGATTGATCCACCCAGGCCCCTCTGCTTATGTTTTTTAAGACAATTTCATTTTCATTTTTGTGTAGCAGAATTTATCCTTTCATACTCTCTTGATTTTTTTAAAATGTTTATTCATTTTTGAGAGACAGAAAGACACGGAGCGTGACTGGGAGACACAGAATCCAAAGCAGGCTTCAGGCTCTGAGCTGTCAGCACAGAGCCCAATGCAGGGCTTGAACCCATGAACTGTGAGATCATGACCTGAGCCAAAGTCAGATGCTTAACCAACTGAGCTACCCAGGCGCCCCATCATTCCTTCTTGAGTTTAACTCATACATCAAAAAGCTTTCGCCACTTCTGTATTTTGAAGGAATTCATCCATGTTTTATTTTAGTACTTAAACTGTCCATGTGTGTTGGTCTCAAAAATAAGTTTTCAATTTTATCCTCAAAATGTCTATCCCGATGAATTTTCCTTTAATACCCATCTGATTTCCTCTCTTGAGCTCCCCAGAAGCACACCCTAAGTTGAGGATTCATAAACATGTGATTTATGTCAAAAGTGCTCCCAGAAGAAACGAGGAGGGGAGTCGGGGAAGTGGTACAGAGAAAAGGAAGAAACCAAAGCAGAGGGCAATTTCAGGTGAGGTGATCTTTCAGGGATCTTTGTGACACGTTATGTCTCCACGTTGTCCTGACTTGAGGCAAGGAAGCTGAGCTTTCGTACTGCTACATCCATCAGTCCCTGGCTTAAAGCTGTCCCAGGCAAAGAGAGCAGTCATCGGAAGAGCCTCAGATCTAGCCTTTGGAAGCAAACATACACCCAAACCAGGGGTGGGGGGTGTAGAAACAGACAAATCTGAAAGGATCTGAGTGTGTCCTAGCAATGCTTTCACCACAGTTGGTAAAACCTAAAAAGCAGAGGCTGTGGGAGGGGCATGGCTGGTGTTGAGCAAGAAAGAGGGGACAAGGGGCGCCTGGGTGGCTCAGTCGGTTAAGCGTCCAACTTCGGCTCAGGTCATGATCTCATGATTCGTGGGTTCGAGCCCCGCGTCAGGCTCTGTGCTGACAGCTAGCTCAGAGCCTGGAGCCTGTTTCAGATTCTGTGCCTCCCTCTCTGATCCTCCCCTGCTCACACTGTCTCCCTCTCTCTCAGAAAAAAAAAAATTAAAAAAAAAAAGTAAGAGGGGACAAAAAACCCAAAGAATCATCTCTTGTCTCAGCTATCCTGATACTGTTACATTTTCTGAGCATTTCCCCAAGAGCCTGTCTGCATACTCCTCTGGTCAACGATCACCTGGAAATCCGAGAGCAGACTGCTGACCCTGACTTGAGGGTCTCTTCTAGCCAGAAGGCCTTATGAACACACTTCTAAGTTTTTAGTTAGATGAGCCCATGAGGTTTCCTATCCTATTATTGAAGGTCCGTTACCAAAATGGGGGCTTCTCCGGCACCCACTCCTCTTATATCTTTTCTTGGTTAAACCACTAAGTCTGGAAGTCAAATCTTGGAAAACCAACTCAGCCACGTATTAGATACATGACCTTAAACAAGTTTCTATGCGCCCTCAATGTCCGTTTATTCATATCAAAAAGAGCGATAACACCGACAGTGTAAAGCTAGTGTAATAATGAAAGAAAATAAGTATATAAAACCCTTGGTATGGGGTCTGACACTCGTTATTATTATCATTCATTATTCTCATTCCACCTGGATATTTCTCATACTGTTGACTCCCCTCCAATCCTTCCCTTAAAGTTCCTCATTCTACTGTAAATAACCTCTCTTGTATCCTCAACTATTTCATAGAGCACTATCTCCTGGCTCGCTCCAGAGCACATCTTTCCTGAAACTTCCAAGCTGCTTCTATGGAAAAGGCTGATTCTTCTACACCCACGTATTGTATGCTGTGGCTTGGTCATGTCTGCTAACAACCCAATACAACTGGCAGATTATTATTCCTCCATCCTGGGGCAAGAAATCCTTCCTTTATTAAGATTTATGTCTGGATGGCTCAGTCAGTTGAGTGTCCGACTTCAGCTCAGGCCATGATGTCACGGTTTGTGAGTTTGAACCCTACATTGAGCTCTGTGCTGACAGCACAGAGCCTGGAGCCTGCTTCAGATTCTGTGTCTCCCTCTCTCTCTGCCTCTCCCCAACTCATTCTCTGTCTCTGTGTCTCTATCTCCTCTTAAAAATAAATAAACATTAAAAGAAAAGCTTTGTGCCAACTGTATATACTTCTTTTTATCCCTCTCCTCTTGGTTTTCTCTTTGAACCTCTCACCTGTTCCTCTGTGTTCATTAAAAGCCTGGATAGCTGCTGCCTGTTTTCTTCTCCCTGTGTCCTGTCTTCATGCCAGACAGCTTCTTTATGCATGAGAAGCCATCCACCATCCTGGCCTCATAGCTGTTTTTAAAAACATCTTCAACACCAACAGTCTTCTCCTGTCACTGCCTCAGTGACCCACTTTGATTGTCATACCCTAGACCTAATATCCCTTGGAACGGCTCTACGTCTAAACTCATGTTCTGATGTACCAGTATGGATCTTATTCTTTTGTTCTTCTGGCTTTTTCTCTCCCCTCCGCTCTTTAACTTCACACGCAGAGAAATCAAAGCCACTTTATTACCAGTCCATCAACCCTGTTGACTTTACTTTCTCATCTATCCAACCTTGATTCTGCTCTACTCAACCACTGTACCCTTGAACTCAGAACCAACCCCATCATCTTTCCACCGCATCTCTCCTACAGCCTTCAACCTGAGATCAACCTTACCACCTTCCTTTGCTGCTCCCATATCTGTGCAGCTGAATGCTACTACAGAAAATCACATCCTTGAATGGATTAGGACCACCATGGATGTATGGCCTCAGCATGATTTATTAATCTGTTACCTAATTTCTGACCAGTTTCTCCTTCTATTTCTCTGAAGGGTTGTTCCACTAAACTCAAGTACTCCATCACTTCAGTGCAGATGACTTTACCTATGATTTCACCTGGAATATCAAGGCTATCAGGTATTGAACTTCTGTAATCCCCGTCCCCCACCTATGAGTCATTTTTATCTGTACCTACTTTCAGGTTTGGTCATCCATGCTAATGAAGGAGAAAGTAGGCTGTGGAGGCTGTTCTTTTTCTTGCTCAAGGCAATTCCCTCCATATCTCCTCATCTCCTACAGATTCAAGGCATTATTCTGCTCATTACCCTCTTTCTTCTCTATTTTCAACTTATCTCCTTTCTGAGGTATTTTTCTGTGACTTCTAAATCTTCCAATAACACTATATCCTCCTTCCTCTTATACTAGCCTTCTCTCTCCCCTTCTTTTCACGGCCAAGATGCTAAAAAACAATATTCTAGACTTCTGCTGCCCCTTCTTTCTCACTTCCTGAATACGCTCCAATCTGCCCTAGCCAGGTGTCAAAGTCCACATTTCACACAGACTGATCTACCCAAGGTCAGCAGTGGCTGCATGACTGCCAGATCCATGGACTGGTTTTCAAAATTATGTCATGAACTCTGCAATATGAGACACTAGTTGTATTAAATCTCTCTCTTCCCTTGGCTTCTACAGTACCACTCTTCTCCTGTTCACTTACTTTCATCATTATCCCTCCTTCATGAAAGTATTTTCAAAGGCTCTCCTTCCCTTAACCTTTCTTTTTTTACTTCATTTTTTATTTTTAAAATTAAAAAAATTCCTTATTTTTTATAAAATAAGGTTTGGGGTTATGGACAGTCAATAGCTCATAATTTCTTTGAAATATAATTTATTCCTTATATTCTCTTAATATTGGTGAAGCCAAGGATTTTCTTCTCTTCTCTCTCTGCATGCTCTTCCCAAAAGATCTCATCATAGCCAGGGCTTCAGTTACTGTCTCCTTGTGTACTCATATCCCAAATATACATCTTCATTCAGGCCTCTTTCTTAAGCTCTGGAACATATATCTAATTATTTGTAGATGAATATCTAGAATGTCTCACAAGCACCCTAAACTCATCATGCTCAAAGTAAAACTCGTGTTTTATCTTAAAATCTGGTTTTCTACAGACTCCATGCAATCCCTAACAAAATTCATGTCTTTGTTTTGTAGAAGTGGAAAAGCCAATGTTCAAATTTATATACTATTGAAAGGGCCCCCAAAGAGCCAAAACAACCTAGAAAATGAACAAAGTTGGGAGACTCACATTTCCCAATTTTAAAGATTACTACAAAGTTATAATAATTAAAACAACGTGATACATATAAATCAATGGAATAGAATTGAGAGAACCCAGAAATAACCCCCCAATCAATTGGTCCCCATCTATGGCCAATTGATTTTGAATAAGGGTTCCAAGACCACTCAATGGAAAAATAATAGTCTCTTCAATAAATGGTTCTGGAGGGGCACCTGGGTGGCTCAGGTCATGAATGAGGTCACGGTTCATGGGTTCAAGCCCTGCATGGGTGAAGCCCTGGAGCCTGCTTCAGACTCTGCATTTCCCTCTCTCTCTGCCCCTCCCCGACTCATGCTCTGTCTCTGTCTCTCAAAAATAAACATTTGCAAATTTTTTAAATAAATAAATAAATGGTTCTGGAACAACTGGATCTCTACATGCAAAAGAATGAAGTTGGACTCCTACCTCACATCATATGCAAAAGTTAACTCAAAATGGATGAAAGGCCTAAATATAATAGTTAAAAACCATAAGGTTTCTATTAAAAACATAAGAGTAAATATTTATGACTTGGGATTTGCTCAATGGATTCTTAAATATGACATCAAAAAAGCATGAGCAAAAAACAGGTATATTGGACTTCTTCAAAATGAAAAACTTTTGTGTATCAAAGAATACTATCAAGAGACTGAAAAGACAACCCACAGAATGAAATAAAATATTAAAAACCATATATACACATATATATGATTAAGGCCTAGTGTTTAGAATATATAAAAAACTCTCACCACTCAAGAACTATAGGACAGACATCCCAATTAAAAAATGGGCAAAGGACTTAAATATACGTATTTCCAAAGAAGATAAACAACTTGCTAATAAGCACATAAAAAATGCTTAACAACACTAGTCATTAGAGAAATGCAAATCAAAGTCACAATGAGATATGGGTTCACACCATTAAGATAGCTATAACAACAACAAAAAAAGGAAAATAGTAAGTGTTGGTAATGATATAGAGAAATGGGAACTCTTATACTTTGTTGGTGGGAATGTAAAATGATGTAGTCACTGTAGAAAGCATTTTGGCAGTTCTTTCAAATGTTAAACAGAGTTACCATATAACTCAACAATTCTTCTCCTAGGTGTATACCCAAAAGAAATGAAAACAGGTATATGAAAAGACATGTACACACATGTCATGGTATCACGACTCATAATAGCCAAAAGATGGAAACAAATGTCGATTAATAGGTGAATGGATAAACAAATTGTGCTATATACATGCAATGGAATATTAGCCATTAAAAGGAATGAAATACTGATACATGCTACAATATGGATAAATCTCAAAAACATTATGTTAAGTGAAAATAGCCAACGGGTGTCTGGGTGGCTCAGTTGGTTAAGCATCCAACTTCAGCTCAGGTCGTGATCTCACAGTCTGTGAGTTTGAGCCCCACATTGGGCTCTGTGCTGACAACTCAGAGCCTGGAGCCTCCTTCGGATTCTGTGTCTCTCTCTCTCTCTCTGCCCCTCCCCCACTCATACTCTGTCTCTCTCTTTCTCTCAAAAATAAATAAACATTAAATAAAGTCATATAGACTTGGTTTTAAAAAAAAGAAAGAAAGAAAATGGCCAGACACAACAGTTCACATACTGTATGGTTCCATTTGTATGAAAGATCCCAAACAGGTAAATCCATAGAGACAAAACACAGATTGGTGGTTTCCAGGAGCTGGGAAATGAGGGAATGGAAATAAGCTGCTTATTTGGTGCAGGATTTCAGATTGGAGTGACGGAAATGCTTCGGATTTAGATAGAGGTGGTGATTATGCAGTGTTGTAAATGTATTGAATGCAACTGAATTGTTCACTTAAAAACGGTTCATTTTGTGTTACGTGCATTTCACCTCAGTTAATTTTTAAAAATCTGCCTTTCCTGCTATACTTCTCCCTCTAAGCTTAATTCACCCATTCATCCAAGCCAGAAATCTGGACATAATTCTGAATATTTCATTTTCGTCATTGCAAACATCCTATTAGTGACGCAGTCCATTTGGCTTTGTATTCATTGAATTTCTTGAGTTTTTCTCGTATACTCCATCTAATAGTAGTACCTCAGTTTAGGCCATATACTAGTGTAATAGTGTCCCAACTGGATTAATTTTCTTTCAACTTCTACCCTTTAACCTCTCAACCTTCCATCACACACCAGCAAGAATGATGTAGAATGTCATCCTCAAATCTTAGAGTGCATCAGAATTATGTAGAGTGTCTGTGAAAACATAAATTGCTGTACCCGATGCTCAGATTTTCTGATGTGATAGGCCTGATTCAGTGGAACTTTTATGTGATGCTTACAATTTTGGCCCAGAATTTGAGAACCACTAGTATATGACTTTATTGATAGGTTACTTTTTCGTTTAAAATGTCCTTGTTCTTTTAAAAAAAAATTTTTTTTTCTGAGAGAGAGACAGCGTGAGCAGGGGAGGGTCAGAGAGAGAGGGAGATACAAAATCAGAAACAGGCTCCAGGCTCTGAGCTGTCAGCACAGAGCCTAACGCGGGGCTCAAAACCACGAACCACGAGATCATGACCTGAGCCAAAGTCGGACGCTTAACCCACTGAGCCACCCAGGTGCCCCTAAAATTCCTTGTTCTTATCCTAAGATCCTCCTGGGTCTGGGCCCAGTGCATCTCCCCAACTTCAGGTTTATCTATGGCCCATCTGTACCATATCCATGTTAATAACTTCAGCACCTTCTCTTCCATAAAACGCTACTATTTAGGGCTCTTTGTAAGCAACGGCAACTGACTTGGGTTTATTTAGGAACAAAAGGAAATCCGTTAGAAGTGCATCACAGATATAATAGGAAGGTCAGAGTACCAGATTCAGAAATAGACATTAGGACAGATCAGGGGATCTAGGGAGCAGGAACTAGAAAATGACCATCTGGCCTAAGAGGTAGTTTTGGAATAAGTGAACTGTATCTGTTTGTTTGTTTGTTTGTTTTTTCTGTCCTTGAATTTCTCAAGATGAAAAATCCATGGAGAAACCCTGTATTTCAGCCTGGGGTATAGACAGTCCTCTTGGTCAAGGAAGGCACAGTCACCTTAGACTCATAGTCACACTGACAACACACAGTGAAGAAAGGTAATTCCCCAGGAGGAAATCGGGCTGTGGTTACCCAATTAGTGTGAATGAATACCCATGGGACACAAAACCCAAATACCCACCGCTATTTCCTTCTTTGTGCCCTATTGTATGTTGTGTAAACTTCTATATTACTTAAGACTTCTAGTAATTTTTGTATATGTGTCTTTCCACCCTACTAGACAATGAGTCCCTTGGCAATGGGAACCATGTTTCTTTTTTATTTTATTTCTAGAACTTTGCATAGCATGTGGCATTAAGCAGGTGCCCAGTAAGTGTTTGTTGAATGGATAAAGAAATCAACAAAGAATTGAAATTGAATGGACCCAAGACACGGCTGACTTACAGATGAGAGAGGAAACCAAACACCAAAATGAGAGGAGAAAAGAAGAGTCCAGTGGTTTGGATGATTCATCAGAAGCTGGAAACACACAGAAAAAAGAAGAAGAGTCACCTTGAGCAAGAGGAAATTTGCTGTTTCCTCCTAGGACCAGAGATGTTCAGCAAAAAAGAAGAATAATATAACTTTTTAAAAACAGCTTAACTGAGCCATGACTGACTTACAGTGAACTTCACAAATTTACAGTGTACAGTTTCAAGGTCCCTGGGTGGCTCAGTCGGTTGGGTGGCTGACTTCGGCTCAGGTCATCATCTCTTGGCTCGTGGGTTCGAGCCCCATATCGGGCTCTGTGCTGACAGCTCAGAGCCTAGAACCTGCTTTGGATTCTGTGTCTCCCTGTCTCTCTGCCCCTCCCCTACTCGTGCTCTGTCTCTGTCTCTCTCTCAAAAATAAACGGTAAAAAATTTTAAAAAACTGAAGTGTATAATTTCATGTTTTGACACATACATAAGCTTGTGAAACAATCACCACAATGAAGGTAATTAGCATGTCCATCACCCTGAAAGGTTTCCTCATGCTTCATTGTTACCCCTCCCCCCAATCCCTCCCAGCACATCACATCTATGGTATTTTCTGTTACTATCGATTAGTTTACATTTTACAGTAGTTTATATAATAAATAAATAAATAAATATATCTGTCAATCACATCTATGGTATTTTCTGTTACTATCGATTAGTTTACATTTTACAGTAGTTTATATAAAACCAACCATAGGGTACGTGTTCTTATTGTCTCACGTCTTGTACTCAGTGCAATTACTTTGAGATTCATCCACGCTATTGTGTGTATAAATAGTTCACCCTATTTCATTGCTGAGTAGTATCCCAATATACTGATATATTATAATTCATATATATGTTCACTTGTTAATGGACATTTGCATTATTTCCATTTGGGAACTATTACAAATAACGCTATTGGGGGCATTCATGTACAAGTCTTTGTATAGACATATGCATTACTTTCTCTTAGATAAATAATCAAGTGTGGAATGGCCAGATCCTATGGTGGACATATATGTAACTTAAGAAAACACTTCTAAGTATTTCATTTCTGACATGACAACATCACAGGCTTTGTGGCTATGCTTCCCAATTAAACTGGTAAAAATTATTTTGGTTTTTTTTTTTTTTTTGGTAAAAATTATTTTGAAAACAACCATTTAAAGCCTCTGAAAATTGTTCTCAGGACATATAAGAAATGAAGAAATATTATTCAAGAAAATCTACAAAAACTCAGTAAGAACTGCAAGATGCTGTGCTGTTTGAACCAAAACCTATGCCCATCGTCTTCCCTCCCAGCTGAGTGAGGTGGAAACTATGCTCCAAACGTGCACAGCCATGGGTCCTTCTCTCTCTAACTCATTGTTGGAGGGTATCTTCCCAAGAGGGACAGGATGTCAGCATTTCTCACCCTGCCTCAAGCTACACTGTTGCTGAGGTAAAGGATAGACAAATATGTCACATAAACAACATCCACAAGAAAGTAAAGTGTCAATACTAGTATCAGACAAAATAGACTTTAAAACAAAAAGAAAAAATATTCCAGGTAAGGAGGGACATTTTATAATGACGATAGGATTAATTGAGCTGGAAGATGTAACGATTATAAATAAATTGCACCTGACAACAGAAGCAGAAATGGATGGAATTAAAGGGAGACTGCAATAAACTACTTTCGACAAGGAATGGAACCACTGGGCAGAAAATCAACAAGGAAATAAATGACTTGAGCAACACTATAATTACAATAACTTTGTAATAGAACTTGAAGTCTGGAATTGTGATAACGTCAGCTTTGCTTTTCATCTTGAAAATTGCTTTGGCAATTCAGGGTCTTTTGTGGTACCATATACATTTTAGGATTCTTGGTTGTTACCAAATGCTGTTGGTATTTTGATAGGGATTGCATTAAATCTGTAGACTGCTTCGGGTAGTGTAGACATTTTAACAATATTGGCAGATATACACAATGGAACATTGTTCATCCATAAAAAAGAATGAGATCTTGCCATTTGCGATGACGTGGATGGAGCTAGAGATTTTCATGCTAAGCGAAATAAGTCAGCCAATGAAAGACAAATACCACATCGTTTCACACCTGTGTGGCGTTTAAGAAACAAATGAGTAAAGGAAAAAAGGTAGAGAGAGGCAAACCAAGAAACAGACTCTTAACTATAGAGAAGAAATTGATGGTTATCAGAGGGGAGGTAGGTGGGGGGATAGGTTAAGTAGATGATGGGGAATCACTTGTTTTGATGAGCACCGGGTGATGTATGGAAGTGCTGACTCACTATATTGTACACCTGAATCTAATAGAACACTGTCTATCAATGATACTGGAATTCAAAGTTTAAAAAAAGGAACAACACTGTAAACCAACTATCTAATAGACATCTGTAGAAAACGCCATCTCAAAACAGCAGAATATTCATTCTTCTCACGTGCACATGGAACGTTTTCCAGGATAGGCTGTAAAACAAACCTAAAGACATTTCAAGGATAGAAATAATACAAAGTACGTGTTCAAACCACAGTGGAATAAAATTTAAAAACCAATAATAGAAAGGATAACTTACGAAAAGATGGAAATTAAACAGCACTCACATAAATCTTACATAAATAACCAATAGTTCACAGAAGAAATCTCAAAGAAAATTAAAAAATAACCTAACATGAGTGAAAATTAATAACTTTCCACCTTAAGACACTGGAAAAAAAGAAGAACAAACTAAACCTAAACTGAGAAGAAGAAAGGAAATAATTATTAGAGCAGAAATTAGTGAAATAGAAAATATAAAAAAATAAAGAAAGTCAATGAAACCAAAAGCTGTTTTTTTGAAAGAATGAGCTTTAATAAAATTAATAAAATTGACAAGTGTTTAGCTAGGATTATAAATACAATGAACAATTATATGAAGATAAAGTAGACAACACAACTTAAATAAAATGGCTAAATTTCTAGAAAAATCATAAACTACCAAATGTGGCTCCAGAAAAACTATACGATTTGAGTGAACTTACAACAATTAAAAAATTGAATTAGCCATCGAAAAACTACGCTTCCAAAAAGAAGTAAATAAACAAGGAAAAACTCTTCACAACTCATTCTATGTGGCCAGTGTTACTTTGGTACCAAAACCAGAAGAATATATCACAAGAAAACTGCAGACCAATATATCTCATGAATATAGATGTAAAAATCCATGACAAAATAGCAAGAAACCAAACTCAGCTACGTATAAGAAGGATTATGCAACATAACCAAATGGATGCCCAAATGGAAATTTGGTTTAAAATCCAAATGGCAATGAGAAAGAATGAAATCTGGCCATGTGTAGCAACATGGATGGAACGTGAGGGTGTTATGCTGAGCGAAATAAGTCAGGCAGAGAAGGACAGATACCATATGTTTGCACGTATAGGAGGATTAGGAGGAACTTAACGGAGGACCGTGGGGGAGAAGAAGGGGGGGGAAATAGTGGGGGAGAGGGAGGGAGGCAAACCATGAGAGACTCTTGAATGCTGAGAACAAACTGAGGGCTGATGGAGGTGTGGGGGAGGGGAAGGGGGTGAAGGGCATGGAAGAGGGCACTTGTGGGGATGAGCACTGGGTGTTCTATGGAAACCAACTTGACAATAAAAATAATTTAAAAAATTATGATTATTTTTAAAAAAAGACTGCGGGGGCGGGAATCACAAAAATCTAAATGGTTTTGGTACTCAGATACTTCTACAGTGTTGTAACATTCTTACTCTGTTTAAGCAAATTGAAACTAGAAATTATAGATGATGTGCTATGGCTATGCAAGAAAGATCATGGAAAATTTCAATAAACAATGGAAGAAAAGAACTTGACCTTAAAAAAAATCCAAAACATCAATTAATATTGTACGCCATATCAGTAGAATAACAAAGAACAAATGATCATCTCAACAGAAGCAGAAAAAGCATTCGATAACACCAATACCCCTTAGAAATAGAAGGGAACTTACTCTGATAAAGGAGATCTATGAAAAAACAACAACAACCCGATGAGATACCACTTCACATCTACTTGAATGGCTATTATCAAAGAGCCAAAAAGTAGCCAGTGTTTGTGAGAAAGTGGATCAGCTGGGCCCTTCATACACTACTGGTTCGGAACACGGCAACTCTGAAAAACAGTCTGGCGGTTCTTCGAACACGGAAACATACATTTCCCATACTCAGAAATTCCACTCCTAAGTACATATCCCAGAGAAGTAGAAGCACGATCTGCCTGAAAACTTGTATACGAGCATCATTTATAATGTCCAGAAGGAGGAAACAATCTAAAAGCCCGTCAACAGATAAATGGGCCAAGACAACACGGCATAACGTATTATGGTAACATAGTGAAATCTTATTTGGTATAAAAAGGAATGAAGTACTGATACATGATACACAAGATGGCTAAACCTTGTAAACTTTATGCCAAGTAAAAGAAGGCAGTCTCAAAAGACAATGTGCATTGGAAAGAGCCTAAGTGTCCTTCAGCGGATGAATGGATCAAGAAGATGTGGTATATTTATACAATGGAATACTACATGGCAATGAGAAAGAATGAAATCTGGCCATGTGTAGCCACATGGATGGGCCTTGAGGGTGTTATGCTGAGTGAAATAAGTCAGGCAGAGAAGGACAGATACCATATGTTTGCACGTATAGGAGGATTAGGAGGAACTTAACGGAGGACCATGGGGGAGTAGTAGGGGTGAAATGGTGGGGGATAGGGAGAGAGGCAAACCATGAGAGACTCTTGAATGCTGAGAACAAACTGAGGACTCATGGGTGTGTGGGGGGGAGGGGGATGGACATGGAGGGGGGCACTTGTGGGGATGAGCACTGGGTGTTATATGGAAACCAACTTGACAATAAACTATTTGTAAAGAAGAAAAAAAAGAATGTGGATGTGTCTATTTATATGAAGTGCCTAGAAAGGCAAATCTGTAAGTATAAATGATACATCAGTGATTGCTTAAGGTTGGGGGAGGTGAGGGGCGCCTGGATGGCTCAGTTGGGTAAGCGTCCAACTTCAGCTCACGTCATAATCTCATGGTTGTGAGTTCAAGCCTCGCGTTGCGCTATGTGATGACAGCCTAGAGCCTGGAGCCTGCTTCCCGTTCTGTGTCTCTGTCTCTTTCTTTCTCTGTCCCTCTCCTGCTTGCGCTCTTTGTCAAAATAAAATAAAATAAAATAAAATAAAATAAAATAAAATAAAATAAAATAAAATAAAATAAACATTTAAGAAAAGATTGGGGGAGGTGGTGGGGAGAGAGGGCAACAGCTAAAGCGTACAAGGTTGCCTTTTGAGGTGACAAAAATGTTCTAAAATTGTGGTGACGGTTGCACATATCTGTGAATATGCTAAAAACCTTTGAATTGTAACGTTAGATGGGTGAATTGCATGGTATATGAATTCTATTTCACTAAAGTTCTTTTTAATTAAAAAAAAGCTGCTCTTTCAAAAAAAGGAGAAAAGAAACTACCCTTTTTTTTTAATTGCCAAATGGATGTACCATTTTATGCTCCGACTAACAGTATATGAGAGTCCTAATTACTCGACAGCCTTGAGAACTTGGTATGGTCAATTTTTTGTTATCCGTCATTTTAGTGGCATCTTGTTGTGGTTTAAAATTTCGTTTTCCTCATAAAATGAAGATATTTGAGAGTTCTTTATATACTGTGTATACAAGTTCTTTAACAGATTTATAACGTTTTCTCCCAGTCTTTGGCTTGTCTTTTCTTTTTTTCTTTTTTTTTTTTTTTTAGCATTTTCTTTAGACATGTAGAAGTTTTTACTTTGATGAAGTCCACGTTGATCACAATTTGTTTAAATGAACAGTGTTCTGGGTGTTGTATCTGTGACATCTTTGTCTAACTCGAGGTAATGAAGATCTCACTTTTTAGAGGTTCTATAGTTTTAGGTTCTATGCTCAGGTCTATGATCCGCTTTGAAGGTACCTTTTTGTGTATACTGCAAGCTATGTATGAAAGGTCCCTTTTTAAAAATATGAATATGCACTCCTTGCTGTGACGGCCATCATTTGTCCACTGCGCCGCCTTTACATCTTTGTAAAAGTCAGCTGTCCATATATGTGTGGGCCAGTTTCTAGACTTAGTATTTTGTTCTACTGATCTATTTGTATACTTTTATGCCAATACTACACTATTGGTTAACTGTAGCTTTATAATACGTTTTGAATTAAAGTCGTGTATATCTTTTAGCTTTCGATTTCTTTTTCCAAATTATCTTAGTTATTCTAGGTCCTTTATATAGCCATATGAATTTTATCTTTTAAAAATTTTTTATTTAAATTCCAGTTAGTTAACACACAGTATAGTGTTAGTTTCAGGTGTACAATATAGTGATTCAACACTTCCGTACATCACTGGGTGCTCTTCACAAGTGCCCTCCTTAATCTCTATCACCTATTTCCCCCATCCCCCCACCCACCTCCCCTCTGGTAACCATTAGTTTCTTCTCTATAGTTAAGAGTCTATTTCTTGGTTTGTCGGCTTTCTTTCTCTTTTTTCCCTTTGCTCATTTGTTTTGTTTCTTAAATTCCACATATGAGTAAAATCATGTGGTATTTGCCTTTCTCTGACTGAGTTATTTTGCTTTGAATAATACTGTCTCGCTCCATCCATGTTGTTGCAACTGGCAAGGTGTCATTCTTTTTTATGACTGAATAATATTCCCTTGTATATATACACCCCTTCTTTATCCATTCATCAGTCAGTGGACACTTGGACCGCTTCCATAACTTGGTTATTGTAGATAATGCTGCTATAAACATTGGGGTGGATGTATCCCTTTGAATTAGCATTTTTGTACCCTTTGGGTGAATACCTAGTAGCGCAATTGCTGGATCAAAGGTACTTCTATATTTAAATTTTTGAGGAACATTCATACTGCTCTCCAGAGTGCCTGCACCGGTTTGCATTTCCACCAACAGTGCAAGAGAGTTCCCCTTTCTCTGCATCCTCGCTGATGCCTGTTGTTTCTTGTGTTGTAATTTTAGCCTTTCTGACAGGTGTGAGGTGATTGATAGCTCATTGTAGTTTTGTATTTCCTTGATGGTCAGTGATGTTGAGCATCTTTTCATGCGTCTGTTGGCCATCTGCATGTCTTCTTTGGAAAAATGTCTATTGGTGCTTTCTGCCCGTTTTTGGTCGGATTATTCATTTTGGGGGTGTTGAGTTTTATAAGTTCTTTATATATTTTGGATAATAGCCCTTGACCTGATATGTCATTTGCAAATATCTTCTCCCGTTCTGTAGGTTGCCTTTTAGTTTTGTTGATTGCTTCCTTTGCTGTGCAGAAGCTTTTTATTTTGATGTAGTCCCAACAGTTTATTTTTGCTTCTGTTTCCCTTGCCTCAGGAGACCCATCTAGAAAGAAGTTGCTATGGTTAATGTCAAAGAGGTTACTGCCTGCGTTCTCTTGTAGGATTGTTATGCTTTCAGGTTTCACATTTAGGTTTTTAATCCATTTTGAATTTATTTTTGTGTACAGTGTAAGTAAGCGGTCCAATTTCATTCTTTTGCATGTTGCTCTCCAGTTTTCCCAGCACCATTTGCTGAAGAGACTGTCTTTTACCCATTGGATATTCTTTCCTGCTTTGTTGAAGATTAATTGACTCTATAGTTGCAGGTTCATTTCTGAGTTTTCTATTCTGTTCCATTGATCTGTGTGTCTATTTTTGTGCCAGTACCATACTGTTTTGATTACGACAGCAGTCAGCACAGAGCCCGACGCGGGGCTCGAACCCACGAACCGCGAGATCATGACCTAAGCGAAAGTCGGACGCTTAACTGACTAAGCCACCCGGGCGCCCCTTTGCTTTTCTTTTTCAAGGTTGCTTTGGCTATTTTGAGTCTTTTGCGGTTCCATGTAAATTTTAGGATTCTTTGTTCTAGCTCTGTGAAAAATGCTATCGGTCGTTTGATAGGGATCACATTAAATGTGTAGATTTCTTTGGCTGGAATAGACATTTTACCAATATTTGTTCTTCCAATCCATGAGCATGGAATGTTGTTTCATTGCTTCTTATCATCTTCAGTTTTTTTCATCAGTGTTTTATAGTTTTCAGAACACAGGTCTTTCTTCCCTTTGGTTAGGTTTTATTCGTAGCTATCTTATTGTTTTTGGTGCCATTGTAAATGAGACTGATCCCTTCATTTCTCTTTCTGCAGCTTCATTATTGGTGTATAGAAATGCAATGGCTTTCTGTATGTTGATTTTGTATCCTACGACTTTACTGAATTCTTTTATCAGTGCCAGCAGTTTTTGGTGTAGTCTTTTGAGTTTTCTATATGTAGTATCATGTCACCCGCACGTGGTGAAGGTTTTACTTCTTCCTTGCTGATTTGGATGCCTTTTATTTCTTTTTGTTGTCTGATTGCTGTGGCTAAGATTTCCAGTACTATGTTAAATAACAGTGGTGAGAGGGGACATTCCTGCCCTTGTTCTTGACCATAGAGGAAGAAAAGCTCTTAGTTTTCACCACTGAGGGGGATATTAGCTCTGAGTTTTTCATAGACAGACTTTATTATTTTGAAGCGTGTTCCCTCTAAACCTACTCAGTTGTCAGTTTTTAACATGAATGGAAGTTGTACTTTGTCAAATGATTTTTGTGCACCTCTTGAAATGATTATATGGTTCTTATGCTTTATTTTGTTATGTGGTATATCATGTTGATTTGTGAATATTGAACAACACTTGCAAACCAGGTATAAATCCCACTTGATCATTCTGAATGATTTTTTTTAATGTATTGTTGGATTCAGTTTGCTAGTACTTTATTGAGAATTTTTGAATGCATTATTGGTCTGAAGTTCTCTTTTTTAGTGGAATCTATATCTAGTTTTGGTAACAGGGTAATGCTGGCCTCATAGAATGAATTTGGAAGTTTAAATGTTTGATATAATTCACCTGTGAAGCCATCAAGTCCTAGACTTTTGTTTGCTGGAGTCCTTTTGATTACTGATCCAATTTCTTTGCTGATCATTGGTCTGTTCAAGTTTTCTATTTCTTCCTGTTTCATTTCGGTAATTTATGTTTCTAGGAGTTTATCCATTTCTTCCAGGTTGTCCAATTTGTTGGCACATATTTTTTCATAATATTCTCTTATAATTGTTTGCATTTCTGTGGTGTTGGTTGTGATTTCTCCTCTCCCATTTGGTATTTTATTTATTGGGGTCCTTTTCTTTACTTTTTGATAAATCTGGCTAGAGGTTTATCAATTTTATCAATTCTTTCCAAGAATCACCTCTTGGTTTCATTGATCTGTTCTAGTGTGTGTGTGTGTCTGTGTCTGTGTTTTAGTTTCTATATCATTTATTTCTGCTCTAATCTTTATGATTTCCTTCCTTCTTCTGGATTTAGGCTTCATTTTTATTGGTCTTTTTCTAGCTCCCTTAAGTGAAAGATTAGGTTGGTTGAGATTTTTCTTGCTTCTTGAGGTAGACTTGTATTAGCATATGCACCCCTCTTAATACTGCTGTAGCTGCTTCCCCAAAGCTTCAGACCATCGCGTTTTCATTTTCATTTGTTTCCATGTATTTTTAATTTATTCTTTGATTTCTGGTTGCCCCATTCATTGTAAAGTAGCATGTTGTTTAACCTCCATGTATTTATGGTCTTTCCAGATATTTTCTTGTGGTTGACTTCTAGTTTCACAGCATCGTGGTCAGAAAAGTTGCATGGTGTGCCTTTAATATTTTTGTATTTGTTGAGACCTGTTTTATGATCTACTATGTGATCTATTCTGTAAAATATCCCATGTGCACTTGAAAAGAAAGTGTTTTCTGCTGTTTTAGGGTAGAATGCTCTGAATATATCTGTGAAGTCCATCTGGTCCAGTGTGTCATTCAAAGCCATCGTTTCCTTGTTGAGTTTCTGTTTCGATGACCTGTTCATTGATGTAAGTGGGGTATTAAAAGTTCCCTATTATTTTTGTGTTGTTATCAATTAGTTTCTTTATGTTTGTTATTAACTGTTTTGTATATTTGGGTGTTCTTATGTTGGGTGCATATGTATTTACAATTGTTAGATCTTCTTGTTGGATTGTCCTCTTCATGATTATATAGTGCCCCTTTTTGTCTCTTGTTGCAGTTTTAGTTATAATGGTTCATCTGTTGGATACGAGTATTGCTACTCTGGTTTTCTTTTGACATTCATTTGTGTGATAAATGTTTCTCCATCCTTTCATTTTCAATCTGCAGGTGTCTTTAGCTCTAAAATGAGTCTCTTGTAGGCAACATATGAATGGGCCTTTTTTTTTTTTAATCCATTCTGGTACCTTATGTTTTGTGATTAGAATGTTTAGTCCATTTACATTCAAAGTAGCTATTGATAGATATGTATTTAGTGCTACTTTATTACTTGTTTTGTTGTTGTTTCTGGAGATTTTCTCTAATCCTTTCTTGTTTTTGTGATTTTTGTCTCTCCTTTGCACTCAAAGAGTCCCCTTTAATATTTCCTGCAGGGCTGATTTAGTGCACGAACTCCTTTAGATTTTGTCTGGGAAACTCTTTATCTCTCCTTCTATTCTGAATGATAGCCTTACTGGATAGAGTATTCTTGGCTACAGATGTTTCCCATTCAGCACTTCGAATATATCAAGCTACTGCCTTCTGGCTTGTCAAGTTTCTATTGAGAAGTCTGCAGCTAGCCTTTTGGGTCTTCTCTTGTAAGTTAAGGACTCCTTTTGTCTTGCTCCTTTTAATATTTTTTCTTTATCACTATATTTTCCAAATTTAACCACAATATGTTTCAATATGTTTTGGTGATGACCTGTTTTTGTTGACTTTGATGGGAGTTCTCTGTGCCTCCTAGATCCGATGTCTGTTTCCTTTTCCAGATTTGGGAAGTTTTCAACTATTACTTATTCAATTAAATTTTTTGCTCTCTTTTTTCTCTCTTCTGGGACTCCTGAAATACGAATGTTATTACTTTTGATGGAGTCATAGAGTTCCCTAAGTCTATTCTTGTGTTACATAATTCTTGTTTCTCTTTCTCTCTCTTTTTTTTTTCCAGCTTCATTCTTTTCCATTACTTTGTCTTCTAGGTCACTAATTCATTCCTCTGCTTTTTCCAGCTCACTGTTCATTGTATCAAACCTATTTCCAATCTCAGTTATTGAATCCTTCATCTCTGACTGATTTTTTGAAAAAACTCTTTTATCTCTGAGGTAAGGGTCTCATTGACGTCTTCTACTCTATGAGTATCCTTACGACTGTTGCTTTGAATTCTCCATCAGGCATGCTACTTATATCTGTTTTGCTTAGATCTCTGACCATGGCCTTATCCTGTTCTTTCATTTGGGATAAATTCCTCTATCTTGGCATTTTGTCTAAATCTCTGTCTAAATCTAAATTGATGTTTCCATGCTGTCTGGCCCGGAGATGTTTGCCTGCCTTTTCTCCAGTAGCAATACGGTACCCTCTGGGCTCTACCCCAGCCAAACCCACTGACTTTTAAAACTCCAGGCTTGCTTGGTTTGTTTCCCTCTCTTCTCTTTTTTTTTCTTTTTTTTCCCCTTTTTTCTTTTCCCTCCTTCGCATATGTTCATTTGTTTTGTTTCTTAAATTCCACACATGAGTGAGATCATATGGTATTTGTCTTTTTCTGATTGACTTTTTTCACTTGGCACAATACATTCTAGCTCCATCCATGTCATTGCAAATCACTTAATGATAGAGAACAAACTGAGGGTTGACAGAGGGAGGCGGGTGGGAGTTAGGGTAGATGGGTGATGGGCACTAAGGAAGGCACTTGTTGTGATGAACGCTGGGATGTTGTAGGTGAGTGGTGAATCACTGAATTTACTCTTAAGACCAATATTGCACCATATGTTAACTAAAATTTAAAAACCTAAAATAAAAATAAAGATAATACTCCAAGCTTTAATCACCAATGGTTGCAAGAACTCATGAAATTCAGCCCCTCTTATTTTCCAAACCATTACCCTTGGGGAAGCATTCTCTTTTGCATTTACCTGTGTTCTCCTCTCTCTTTTACTCTTCTCTGAGACCATGGCTCCCTCCCAACCACAGAACTCCTGATCCATTTCTTCCCTGAACCCCGTCTCCACACTTCTTGCCTTCTTTGAGGAGTGGCTTCTCCTCTACCTTTAGTTGTAGCGTTCTATCAGTCTTCAGGTCTATTTCTGAGGCATTTAGGATGATTTGATAGTTATCTAGTTGTGTTCATGGGATGAGATGAGCCTAGGATCCTCCTACTCTGCCACCATCTTCCTAATTCCATTATGAATTTTAGAACCAGCTTGGCAATTTTCTATAAAAATGCATTCTGAGTGTCATATGGAAGATGAATCACTGGGCTCTACTCCTGAAACCAAGACTACACTGTATGTTAACTCACTTGAATTTAAATTAAAAAATAAAAATAAAAATGCCTTTTGGGATTTTGAATGTGATTGCATTGAATCTATAGAGAAGAATAGGCATTTTAATAATATTGGGTTTTCTGATCTGTGAATACAGTATACCTTTTGATTGACTGATTGATTTTTAATGTAATTTATTGTCAAATTGACTAACATAGAGCGTGTAAAGTGTGCTCTTCCTTTTGGGGGTAGATTCCCATGATTCATCACTTACATACAACACCCAGTGCTCATCCCAACAAGTGCCCTCCTCCATGCCCATCACCCACTTTCCCCTCTCCCCCACCCCCCATCAGCCCTCAGCCTGTTCTCTGTATTTAAGAGTCTCTCATGGTTTGCCTCCCTCTCTCTGTTAATAACTATTTTTTCTCCTTCCCTTCCCTATGGTCTTCTGTTAAGTTTCTCAAGTTCCACATATGAGTGAAAACATGATATCTGCCCTTCTCTGACTGACTTATTTCACTCAGCATAATACCTTCCAGTTCCACCCACATTGCTGAAAATGGCATGATTTTATTCTTTCTCATCGCCAAGTAGTATTCCATTGTATATATAAACCACATCTTCTTTATCCATTCATCAGTTGATGGACATTTAGGCTCTTTCCATGATTTGGCTATTGTTGAAAGTGCTGCTATGAACACTGGGGTACATGTGCCCCTGTGCATCAGCACTGCTGTATCTCATAGATAAATTCCTAGTAGTGCTATTGCTGAGTCATAGGGTAATTCTTTTTTAATTTTTTGAGGAACCTCCACACTGTTTTCCAGAGGGGCTGCACCAGTTTGCATTCCCACAGCAGTGCAAGACGGTTTCCATTTCTCGACATGCTCACCATCATCTGTAGTTTCCTAATTTGTTCATTTTAGCCACTCTGAACGCTGTGAGGCGATGTCTCAATGTGGCTCTGATTTGTATTTCCCTGATGATGAGTGACATTGGCCATTGTTTCATGCGTCTGTTGGCCATCTGGGTGTCTTCTTTGGAAAAGTGTCTATTCATGTCTTCTGCCCATTTCTTCACTGGATTATTTGCTTTTTGGGTGTTGAGTTTGGTAAGTTCTTTATAGATTATGGATACTAACCTTTATGTGATATGTCATTTGCATCTATCTTTTCCCATTCCATTGGTTAACTTCTAGTTCTGTTGATTGTTTCCTTTGCAGTGCAGAAGCTTTTTATCTTGATGAGGTCCCAATAGTTCATTTTTGCTTTTAATTCCCTTGCCTTTGGAGATGTGTCCTGCAAGAAATTGCTGGGGCTGAGGTCATAGAGCTTGTTGCCTACTTTCTCCTCTAGGGTTTTGATAGTTTCCTGTCTCACATTTAGGTCTTTCATCCATTTTGAGTTTATTTTTGTGTATACCTTTTCATTGATTAAGCCTTCTCTAATTTCTGTTGATAACGTTTTATACATTTCAGTGTACAAATTTTACATATATGTTGTCACATTTGTCCCTAAGTATTTTCTATATCTTATTGTGAATGGTATTGTTTTTAAGTTTCAACTTCTGATTTTTGTTGGTTGTATATTGAAAGACACTTGATTTTTGTACATTAATATCAAATACTGTCACTTTGCCAGTCATTTATTCGTTCATGCAGCGTTTTTATTTCATAGGATTTTATTCATGGATAACATATTGTTTGCAAATACAGTTTAACTTTTCAGTATGGATGGTCTGTTTTTAAAAAAAAAATTTTAAATGTTTTATTTATTTCTGAGAGAGAGACAGCATGAGCAGGGGAGGGTCAGAGAGAGGGGGAGACACAGAATCCGAAACAGGCTCCAGGCTCTGAGCTAGCTGTCAGCACAGAGCCTGATGTGGGGCTTGAACCCACAAACTGCGAGATCATGACCTGAGCCCAAGTCAGACGCTTAACCAACTGAGCCAGCCAGGCGCCCCCGGATGCTCTGTTTCAAGGTGAATACAGGTTTAGGATGGTTGTGTTCTCTTGATGAATTGACCCACTTATAAGCTTACTGTCTTTATCCCTAATAAAATTACTTCCTGTGAAATCTACTTTGCCTGATATTAATATATCTTCAGTTTTACTTTGATTAGTGGTATCATGGTATATCGTCTTGCATTTTTAATTTTTAAGCTATTTATAGGCAAAACATAGTTGGATCTTTATCCAACTCTATTGTGGCCATTTATGATATTTTAATTGGACTGTTAAGATCATTTATATTTCATTTGATTATTGACTGTATTTAAGTCAAAATCTATTTGTTTTGTTCTAACTGTTCTTTGTTCACTTCTCTTTTTTGCCTTCTTTTGGGTTGATTTTTATGATTCTATTTTATCTCCTTTGTTGAACTATTAACAATAATGTTTTGTTTTGTTTTGTTATTTTAGTGGCTGCTTTAGGTTTTATAATGTACATCCTTATGTTACACTAGCTTATCTTCAAATGATATACTTCACACATGTAGTATAACAACCTTTCTGTTACGTAGATTTCCCTTTTTCCCTTCCAGTCTCATTAGGCTCTTTTTGGCATCTATTTTATTTTTACATATGTTATAAACTCTATACTATATTATTATTTTTGCTTTAAACCAGGGTTTGGTAAGCTATAGCCCAAGAGTCAAGTCCAGACCACCATCTTTTTTGTGTAAATAAAGTTTTATCAGAAAACAATTACATTTACTCAGTTGCATATTGTCTATGGCTACTTTCATGCAACAAGAGCAAAACTGAGTCGTTTTGACAGACACCATATAACCCACCAAGCGTAAAATACTTCAGACCTGGGTCTGTATGGAAAAAGCTTTCCAATCCCTGCTTTAGCCAATCAGTAACATCTGAAAAGGGATTTAAATGATGAGAACTTATTTTTAGTATTCATCCATGTAGTTATTATTTTCGCTGACTGTCATTACTTTGTGTGGATCCAGATTTACATCTCATGCCATTTTCCTTCTTCTTGAAGGAATTTACTTTTTAGAGCACAGGTCTGGTAGTGATGAATTTTTTTTTCCAGCTTTTATGCGTCTGCGAATGCCTTTATTTTGCCTTAAGTTTGAAATATATTTTCACTGGGAAAGAATTCTATGTGGACAGTTGTTTTCTTTCAGTGCTTTGAATATGCTGTTCCACTCTCTTCTCCCTTGCATTATTTCTAACAAGCAGCCTTCTATCATATTTGTCTTTGTTCCTCTGGACCTAATGTGTCTTTTTTCTCTGGGTACATTTTAGATTTTTTTTCTTTATCAAGTGTTTTGAGAAATTTATGATGTGCCTTGAAGTAGTTTTCTCTTTGTTATTTGCGTTAGGGATTTGTTGAACTTTTGAAATATGTTCGTATATAGTTTGCATCAAAAAATTTTTTGTTATTATCTTTCAGGTGCTTTTTCCTCCTCCTTTCCCCCACATCCTCTCCTTTGAAGACTCCAATTTCACCTCCATTAGTCTGTTAGAAATTGTTGTACAACTCATCAACATTCTATTATTTTTCCCATCTTCTCGGATGTTTTTTATTGCCCTGTGTTCAGGGTCAGAAATATTTTCTGCTGCAATGTCTAATCTGCCATTAATTCTACACAGTGCGTATTTCGCCTCAGAAACTGCAGTCTTTTTATCTCCAGAAGTTCAATTTATGTCTTTGTTTTATCTTCCATTTTCAACATGTTCAATCTGTCATCTAGCTTCTTGAACATTTGTTAACAAGTTAAATTCTTTGTCTACTAATCTAGATCATTTCTGGACTTCTCTTGACTGATTCATTGTTCTTCTCACTGTGAGTAGTTTTTTCCTGTTTCTTTGCATATCTGGTAATATTGATTGAAATAAGGATTTCTGGCAGAGGCCCACACTTATGATGCATGGAAAAAGGGGAGTGTATCTATTAGCTATGCTACAATAATGTGTAACAAACACCCCAAACTTAGTGGCTTAAATTAGCCAGCCTTTATTCTCATGGATCTCTGGATCAGTTAAGTTGGCTTTGCTGATGTAGGCTGGGCTCTACTTGATGGTTATCCTTCATATTCTCATGGCTGGGGCAGCTCTCCTTCTAACTATAGGTCTGTAAGTCAGCTGGGGTGGCTCTCCTCCATATGTGTTCATTCTGGGGACCAGGCTAAAGAGGCAGCAGCTGCTAGGAGAAGCCTTTCTCATGGTAATGAGCGGTCCAACATGGCAAATGGAAACTGAGAAGTCAGCCTCATGGTCAGAAATCTACATGTGATCTTTCAGGCCTGGCCATTCTGGCAATTACAAAGGCTCTACCTAACAGGCGTCAGTGGGGGAAGCCGCCATCCCCACACCAGACTTGGTGCACAAATAATGAGTTATAGTCTCTAAAGGGAGTGGCGCTCAGGGATTCAGGCCTCCCACACAGCCATGTTCTCATGCGTATCTGCATTCCTAGCCAATGCACACCTCCATTCAGAAGCCTCTTTATCAGGGACTTCTGGCCAATGCATCTCTCCATCATCTTCACTGAGAATATTTTATCAGTGATCTTTAAAAATATTTTATCCACTTTAACTCAATATTCAGTGCTTTCCACTCTTATCCTTTCCTTCTCTTTCTTCCCCTTACCTCCAGATCCATTAATAGAAGGAAGTGTTTTTTTTTTTGGGGGGGGGGGCTCCCTCAGCAATGAGATGATTCTTCCTATCCAATGATATATTTGACCTTAACCTGGTGCTCTTTCATGGCGGATAATGGAACATGGTAAGTGATTAAATGCTTGACAGTTATTTCATTGAGGCTTGTTATCTTAACTATTACCTGGAAGCTCAGATTTTTCTAGTTTGGCTCAGCTTTCCACAGAAACATGCAAAGCCTCTTAAGGCCCGGGCTCGGAACTGACCCGGCATCATTTGGGCCCACATTGGCCAAAGCAAGACATGACTGAATCTAAAATTAAAGGCCACAGAAAGCATGAGGATAGGAAGGGTGAAGAATTGATGTCAATGATTCAGTCTACCACAGGTGGTATAAGGGCGAATTTCCTGCCCACAGAAGGTCAGACAACCTCTTGGCTCAGCCCAACATCCTCAATTCAGGTGGCTCTTGATGTTTCTGGGCCACCTGTACAGATAAGTTGTCATCCTAGGGAGCTGTCCATAAGTGGCAGAACCTTGATCACCAACCTTATATTAGGTCACTTACCTAACCATTCAGCAAGTATTTATTGAGCACATCCTATAAACCAGAAACTGTCACTGGGAATGACACAAAAACCATGAGGAACTCAGTTGCTGCCCTGGTAGAACTCAAACAAAACTTAAATGTAAGAACATAGACGTACAATGATTTCAAATGTTACAAGGGTGACAAATAATGTGTTGCATCAAAGACTAGCTGAAAGGCTCCACTAGCCAAGGTGGTTGAGAACAGTGCAATCTCAGATGAGTTCTTTTAAGCACAGCCAGAATTCCTCCAGAAGGGCTGTTGCAGGGACACACTGCATGCATCCAATTGGTATTTGCAAGCTCTAAGATGGACACCAAGAAGAGATTACCCATCTTGGAAAGAAGCAGACTTTTCAGCAGGTTCAGGGGTTCACTCTGTTTCAGGGAAAACTTCACCTTTTATTATTCTTTGTAGCTGCATTGGAACAATGTATCTTAATATATGCAGAAGATCCCTTCTCTAGGAGGAAATCCTCTGGGGGGGGGGGGCGGAACCACACCATAAATTATGTTTCTAGAGAAGAATGGCCCTTGGCTTTGAGGCGGGGGGAATCCAACTTTTTAAAATTAATGATGACTTGGGCCTCATATTTACAGGGCAATCAAAGCACCTCTCAGTAGCTGTCAAGGGCAATCATAATGAGAAGAAGAGAGAAGAGAATATGGGGAGAGATAAAAGATGTGTGGGTGGGAGGTAAGAAAGTCCAGGAGGAGACTGAGAAGAAGATCCGGAGCAGGGAGAGAATTTAAAGATTGGGACCATTGCCCGGGTGATGCAGGGAGAAAACTGGCTGAAAAGGTGATGTCCCAGGACCCATTTTGGACCCGAGACTTTGCTCTCCAACTGCCCGCATTTGGGGAGAGAAAATATTGTACAGATAACTCTTGGGCTTTTCTAGATCTGTAGCTGAAACAACGGTGTCATCTAAATATTATTCCTGGCCCAGAGCAGGTGAAGAAATTACAAAGTCAGAGCCATGTACTAGTCTGGAAACATCCTTTGAGGATCTAGATCAACTGGCTCAATCCTGTTAATAATTTCTTGATTCGCCTTCTGCTATATGTCAAGGGGCACAGCCCCTTCTGTAGAAATCCCGTGGAGATTTGGTTGTCTGCATCGCAAAGCTCTACAATTCTTTTTTTAAAAAGTCATTTATTTTGCAAAACTTCACCAGGACTTCATTTCCTCATTTGTAAAGTGAATGGGACAGGGAAGGCATATGTGGAGGGTTGCATTGTCTGTGCTTTGAGGGGGATGGACAGAATGACCGTGAAACCCATCGTGATGAGTTTGAACAAAACTAGATGGTTTAATGAACGTTATTATTGTGCTTTCTTCCCTTTTAAACACAAGGTATAATTTTTTGAACCCAAGTCAACGATGAAGTGTTCCTTGTTCTTTTCCTATATATGCCCAGCTCCATTAGTCTGGGCTGCTCCAGTCTCTCTGCTCAGCTGAATGGTTCCCTCTTATTTTCTATTCTCCATCCCCTTTGTCCGTGATCAAATCAGGGACCCTTCCATTCTACAGCCTGATTCTTGCTGCTGTTTTTCATATTACATGCTCATTATTTCAGCTGTATTTTCAATGCTCTCTCATTACCCCTCTTATGTGTCCACCCACGTCCCCACCTATCTACTGTAGCTTAATAAAAGGGAAATTATGCTAATTTTATTCAAACTTTAGAAAAGTAAAACCTGTACCATTATTATTCTGCCCCTCTTTCCCTTTTATTTATTCATTTCAAAAGAAAAAGTGTCTAATCATCTGAGAAAATTGTACTTGCACAATGTTAACCACTTTCCTATTTAATTAAGTAGGTTTTTCCAATTGAGTTTGGACAGATGAAGAAAGCCAGTCTTCCGAGTAGCCAGGTTCTGATGCAATTAGGGGCTGGGTCCAAGGCAACTTCAGTGTCAGCTAATAATTTTGGTGCCCGGGAGGTAGCCTGGAAGCTCTGTTGTATGTGCTGTATTGGGGGTGAGGGGCGACGTTTCTGGAGGCAAAAGTCCAAGGCTTTATACATAATCAAGACCTTGAAGTCAAGCAGGGTGCTTGCACATTAAATACAGTCATCAGTAGGCAAGGGATCTGTGCCTTCAACAAAATGCCTACAGCTTTTGTTGAAAAGATCCTTGAAGAAGCATACCGAGAGGGAGGATTGAGTTCCCAAGGCCCAGAGTTCCTCAAGGAAGAGAGTCGACCTAAGCCCTAGTTGGGCAGGGTTTGGAGGAGGAGAGATGGCCAGTGGCTGAAATCTCAAAGGAGATTTGGGAGTATTTGCACGAAATGCTGTGTGTCGTCTAATCAGCTCCTTCCCCGTGGCCCCACAAAATCTTCCATAAAACCTTAGCATATATTCGATAGGATTGGCTCTCTTGCAGAGAGGGGTTAAGGGGCCAAGATCGCATCAAGTTCAGCTCAGGGGGGAAAAAAATCATACTCAAGACCCCGGATGAAAGCTGCATCTGACGTCGAGATTTTACAAAGATGTGTTTTTCCTTCCCGGGAAATGTGTTTTGTCATTGTCAAGGACCTTCCAGAGTCTGTGTGGCTAATGTTATGTTGGGGGCTCCCCGATCGGGTCAGAGGAACAGAGGATGTGTCTACAGGTTACCAGAACGAACAAGTGACGGTGTTCCACTCTGAGAAATAGCGAATCACAGCAGCGATGTAACTTATCACATAACTGAAAATTTAACTGAAAGGTTCACATTTTCACAAATTACATAAACATTTCATATCCTGTGCCATCAATCATCTTTTTTTTTTTCTTAACACATTTAGATCTCGGAACAATCCACATCTTTCACTTTCTAGATGAAAAAGAAAATCAAGCTTGCCCCAAAGCAAGCAGTTGGCTATTGGCAAAGCAGGCTTAGACTCTGAAGTCGTTTGACTCAGGTAACCTCTTAATTTGTGTAAATAGATGCAGTCGACATTAGGTAGAAAACAAATTTACAACGGGGATTTACATGAACTGAACTTTACAAGCCCACTTATCCAAAGAGAGAGAGAGATAAAGGGTAGGATGAAGAAAGATGTTAACGATTTTGCATGTCTCTACCCCCGTTCCAGCCAAAAAGAGTAGGCCATGAAATAAGCATAAAATGTGGGGTTAGAATTTTGTTCTCTTTGCCTGTCTCAGATGCGGCTTAATATCGCACGACGGAAGCATCTTAGCCCACTGAGTGCAATCATGTCTTTAAGGATTTTTATAAATACCAGGATCACTAAAATCACAGCAACCCTTCATTTGATTTTAAAATGTAAAAACAATGACATACTCTCATTGTTGGAGGAAAAGCTGTGCTGTTGAGCTTAGTGAGTCAGTCTTATTGTATCTTCTTTCACGAAAATGAATGAAGGAATGAGTTACTTTTTTATGGGTACAAACTATCAAACACTTAGAAGAGTTTAGAAAATAATGCAACATGCGTCTATAAACCTGTCACTCAGATTTAGCAGTTATTTTGCCATAATGGAACTGTTTTGGGTTTTTTGGTTTTGTTATTTATTTATTATTATTATTATTATTTTAGATAAGGTTAAGGAGACTGAGAGTTCCATCACTAAACCTTCCTTTCTCTCTCCCTCCCTCTCTGGAGGTAATTACTATCCTTGAATTGGTGCATAACATTTCCATGATGTTTCAGGCTTTCGCTACCCACCTACATATCCACCAACTATGATTGGTGTGTATAGTTGAAACATAGGGTTACGGATTGATTTATGCTCTCCCCCAAATTCATACGTTTAAGTCCTATCCCCAAGTACCTTGAGATGTGACCTCGCTTGGAAATAGTGCATTGAGGATATAACTAGTTGAGATGAGGTCATAGTGAAGTAGGACGAATCCTAACCCAGTATGACTGGTATCCTTATAAAAAATGGAAATCTGGAAACAGACACACATTTTCCAGCTTTATTGAGATGCAATTAATATATAATATTGTTTAAGTTTAAGGTGTGCACTGTGAAGATTTCCTATTCCTATATATTGCAAAATCTTACCACAATAGGGGCAGTTAACACATCCTTTGCCTCACATAATTACCATTTTGTTGTTCTTCTTGTTGTTGTTATGGAGAGAACGTTCAAGAATCTCTCTCTTAGCGGAACGCCTGGGGGGCTCAGCCGGTTAAGTGTCCGACTTCAGCTCAGGTCATGATCTCACGGTTCGTGGGTTCGAGCCCCGCGTCGGGCTCTGTGCTGACAGCTCGGAGCCTGGAGCCTGCTTCCGATTCTGTGTCTCCCTCTCTCTCTGCCCCTCCCCCACTTGTACTCTGTCTCTGCCTGTCTCTCAAAAATAAATAAATGTAAAAAAATTAATCTCTCCCTTAGCAACTTTCAAGTATCCAATGCAGTTTTGTTAACTGTAGTCACTGTGCTTACAGTACATCCCCAGAACCTACTCCTCTTATAACTGCAAGCTTGTATGCTCTGATCAACATCTTTTCACTCCCTCCAGCCTAACCCGTGTCTCCCCACTGCTCCTGGTAAACACCGTTTTACTCTCCGGTTCTATGAGTTTGGCTTGTTAGATTCCACACATAAGCGAGATCTTACAGTATTTGTCCTTCTCTGTCTGACTTCCTTCACTTAGCGTGATGCCCTCACGGTTCACCCACGTTGTTGAAAATGATGAGAGTTCCTTCAAGTTTATAGCTGAATAGTATTTCATTAAGTGTATGTATATAACATGTGTGGAATATATGCTGTATTTTTTATTCATTCAGCCATCAATGGACACGTCGGTGGTTTTCATATCTCAGATGTTGTGAATAATGCTGCAATGAACAAAGGAGTGCAGAGATCTCTCTGAGATACCGATTTTATTCCCTTTGGATGTATATTCAGAAGGGGGGATTTCTGGATTATTGGGTAACGCTATAATTCAGGTTTTTTTTGGAAACTCTGTACTGTTTTACTCCATGACTGTACAAATTTACATTTCCAAAACAGTGTAGAAGAGTTCCCTGCTTTCCACACCCTTGTCAACACTCATTATCTCTTGTCATTTTTATAATAGTCATCCTAATAGGTATGAGGTGATATCTCGTGATTTTGATTTACATTTCCCTGATGACGGGTGATGTTGAGTACCCTCGCATACATCTGTTGGTTATTTGCATGTCTACTTTGGAAAAATGGTTATTTACGTCCTTTGCCCACTTATAAATTAGATTGTTATTGTTTGTTTGTGTTCTTGAGTTTAATGAGTTCCTTATATATTTTGGATATTAACTCCTTTCAGGTAGATAGCTTTCAAATATTTTCTCCAATTCTATAGGTTACCTTTTCACTCTATTGAATATTTCTGCTTTTGCAGGCAGGAGCTTTTCAGTCTGATATCTTCACACTTGTTCATGTTTGCTTTTGATGAATTTATTTAAATTTTAGGTAGCTCATATACAGTGCAATATTGGTTTCAGGAGTAGAATTCAGCGATTTATCACTTACATACAACACCCAGGGCTCATCACAAGTGCCCTCCTTAATGCCTATCACCATCTAGCCCCACCCCCACCCACCTTCCTCTGTCACCCCTCATTTGTTCTCTATCGTTAAGAGTCTCTTGTGGTTTGGGGTGCCTTAGGAGGCTCAGTCAGTTAAGTGTTCAACTTCGGCTCAGGTCATGATCTCACGGTTCATGAGTTTGAGCCCTCCATTAGGCTCTGTGCTGACAGTGAGGAGCCTGCTTGGGATTCTCTCTCTCTCCCTCTCTCTCTGCCCCNTGTGTGTGTGTGAAAAATAGACTATATATTTTTTCCAAGTATTTATTTAAATTCTAGTTAGTTCATATACAGTGCAATATTGGTTTCAGGAGTAGAGTTCAGATTTTTAAATCGTTTATGCACTACTCAGAGAACAAAAACTATACCGCAGTGTTGAAAGAAGTCCAGCTATCCTAAATGCCTGCCCACTCACAGGAGAATGGATAAATAATTAAGTGTTCAACTTCGGCTCAGGTCATGATCTCACGGTTCATGAGTTTGAGCCCTCCATTAGGCTCTGTGCTGACAGTGAGGAGCCTGCTTGGGATTCTCTCTCTCTCCCTCTCTCTCTGCCCCTCCCCAACTCATGCTCGCGCACTCTCTCTCTCTCTCTCTCTCAAAATAAATCAATAAACGTTTAAAAAACCTTATTAAAGAATAAAATATTTATTTCCTGGAAGATTTTTGTGTCTAAGTTCATGAGAAATACTGGTCTGTAGTTTATTTTTTGCAATGCATTTGTCTGGTTTTAGTAACAGCGTAACACGGGCCACCCCATTAAATGCATTATGAAGCATTCTCTCTTATTCTATTTTCTGGAAAAGGTTATGTATAACTGGTGTCAATTCCCTTTTTTTAAAGTTTGTGTTCAAATTCCAGTTAGTTAACATACAGTGCAATGTCAGTTTCATGTGTCCAGTAGAGTGATTCAGCACTTCCATATATTACCCAGTGCTCATCACAAGTCCACTCCTTGATCTCCATCACCTATTTCAGCCATCCCTCCCCCCACCTCTCCTCTGGTTAATTTTTTAAATGTTTGGTAGAGTTCTTCAGTGAAAATATTTGAGCCAAGAAACTTCTTTTTTGGGGAGGGGGTAAAATTACAAATTCAATTTAATTGCTACAGGAGCATTCAGATGATCTATTCATATTGGTTGAGTTTGGATAATTGGTGGTTTTTGAGAAATTGGTCCATTTCATCTAAGTTGTTGAATTTATGTGCGTAAAGTTGTTTGTAATACAGCATCCCTTGTTTTATCGTGCCTCTCTTTATCGTGGTTCACAGATACTGCATTTTCACCAATTGAAGGCTTGTGGCGACCCTGCGTTGAGCAAGTCTATTGGGACCATTTGCTCACTTCATGTCTCTGTGTCGCATTTTGACAATTCTTTCAGTATTTCAAAGGTTTTCATTACTGTTATATTTGTCATGCTGAACCGTGATCAATAATCTTTGATGTTATTGTTGTAATTGTTTGGGGATATCGTGAACCACACCCATATAAGATGGCAAATTCGGTCAACAAATGTGTGTGTTCTAACTGTTCCACTGACCAGCCATTTCCCATATTTCTCTCAGGCATCCCTGTTGGGGGTTTTGAGGAATCCCTATTCCTTGGGATGTAACAATATTGAAATTGAGCCCGTTAACAGCCCTCCAATAGCCTCTAAGTGTTCAAGTGAAAAGAAGAGTTGTATGTTCCAGGTCAAATGAAAAGCTAGAAATGATGCAGCTTCAGTGAGGGAGGCAGTTGAAAGCTGAGATGGGCCAAAAGCTAGTTTCTTGTGTCAAATAGCCATGTTGTGAGTGCAAAGGAAATGGTCTTAAAGGGAATTACAAATGAAATGAGCACACAAATGAAAGAAAGTGAAATAGCCTTCTTGCTGTTATGGGGAAAGTTTCAGTGGTCTGGATAGAAGATCAAATTAGCCATAGCATTCTGTTAGACCAAAACCTAACTCAGAGCAAGGCCCCTACTGCTCTTCAACTCCACGAAAGCTAAGAGATGGGAGGAAGCTACAGAAGAAAAGTCTGAAGCTAGCAGAGGTTGGTTCATGAGACTGAAGTAAAGAAGCTCTCTCCATACCATAAAAGTACAAGAAGCAGGAAGTGCTGAGGCAGTAGCTGCAGCAAAGTGCACAAGAGATTTAACTAAGATAATTAATGAGCGTGGCTACACTAAACAACAAGTTTTCAGTGTAGATGAAATAACCGTACATTGGAAGACGTCACTGAGGACTTTCATAGTTACAAAAGAGTAGTCGATGCCTGGCTTCGTAGATTCACGGGATAAGCTGACTCTCTTGTTAGGGGCTAATGCAATTGGTGACTTTAAGTCAAAGCCAATGTTCACTTACCATTGCAAAAATCCTGGGGCCCGTAAAGATTATGCAAAATCTACTCTGCCTACACTCTATAGATGGAACGACAAAGGCTGGGTGACAGCACATCTGTTTACAACATGGTTTACTGACTATTTGAAGCTCACTTTTGAGACCTACTCAGAAAAAAAGCTTCCTTTAAAAATATTACTATTCACTGACAGTGCACCTGGTTCCCCCAGAGCTCTGATGGAGATGGACAACAAGATTAACGTTGTTTTCATGAATGCTAACGCAAAATCCCTTCTGCAGTCCATGGATCAAAGAGTAATTTGGACTCTCACATCTTATTATTTAAGAAATACATTGCATAAGGCTACAGCTACCGTGGATTGCGATCCGTCCATGCAAAGTAAATCGAAAACCATCTGGAGGAGAGGGCAAGATGGCGGAGAAGTAAGGAGCTCCGTACTTGCACTCGCGCCCATACATCACACAGAAAAGATCTGAAGACATTGGAAACCTTACAAAACCTGAGAGATTGGGAGAAAAAAGACGCAGAATCCACTGAG